>NW_016107526.1:1558747-1614859 GCF_001604975.1 Cebus imitator
AAAAGACACATGCACACGAATGTTCATCTCAGCACTGCTTAACAATAGCAAAGACCTGGAACCAACCCAAATGCCCACCAATGATAGACTGGTCAAGGAAAATGTGGCACATATACACCATGGAATACTATGCAGCCACAAAAAAACGATGCGTTCGTGTCCTTTGTAGGGGCATGGGTGAACCTGGAAACCATCATTCTCAGCAAACTGACACAAGAACAGAAAACCATCACCACGTGTTCTCACTCATACGTGGGTGTTGAACAATGAGAACACTTGGACACAAAGAGGGGAGTATCACACACTGAGGTCTGTTGGCGGGGGGGGGGGGTGGGGTAGTGGGAGGGAGGGTGGAGGAGGGATAACGTGGGGAGAAATGTCAGGTATAGGTGATGGGGGGATAGTGGCAACAAACCACCTTGCCGTGAATTTATCTATGTAACAATCTTGCATGATCTGCACATGTACCCCAGAATCTAAAGTACAATAAAAAAAATTTGAACATATACATATTAAACAACACACACTTGGCCAGGTGCAGTGGTTCACGCCTATAATCCTAGCACTTTCAGAGGCCAAGATGGGTGGATCACTTGAGGGCAGGGGTTTGAGACCAGCCTGGCCAACATGGTGAAATCTCATCTCTAAAAATACAAACATTAGTTGGGCATGGTGGTGGGTGCCTGTAATCCCAGCTACTCAGGAGGCTGAGTCAGGAGAATCACTTGAATCAGGGAGGTGGAGGTTGCAGTGAGCCAAGATTGTGCCACTGCACTCCACCCTGGGCAACAGAGAGAGACTCTGCCTCAAAAATTATATAAATAATAATAAATACAATACTAAAAGAGAAAGAAATAAGATAAAGTGTCTGTGTTTGTGTGTAAACTGAGATCAAATACACTGTCAGTACAATTTAATAATAATAAACATAAGTGGAATTAATTACCTAATAAAGAAAATTTTAAAATATTTCCAGATTGCCTAGAGGAACGATATCTTCTTAAGCTCAACTAAGGCTATGTATAGGGCCTCAGTCTTTAATAAACCACTCTATTATTTATACAGTGAATAAATCTGCCTTTCAGCATTCCAGTGACTTCCCTAGCTGTTCTTTCCTTCCACTAAGAATAGCTATAGTTAAAAATGTAACTATAAACATAATCTTACTTGCATGGTCAACATTTTCTTTCCCCTGGGTATCTCTGAATTCTATTTGCTTCCTTAACTGACAATCATATGTTATGCTATGCTCTTTTGGCATAACAGAGCAAAGGCACCTGGGGCAGAGCAAGCTGAGTTTCCTTCTGTACCATATTTAGAGGAAAAATTGTCAGTAAAATTCTCACTGCTGAATTTTTGTAACTGGTATCACTGTAAGTTACAGAAAGAACACAAAATGTTTAAACAAATACCATGCTGACTATTGGCAGATGGGAAAACTTGCAAGAAATCAATGAGATCTGTAAATTTAGCAAGACTCCATCCCCCATTATTATGTCAGTAGAAAATGACTTGCATGACATGGATGCTGTTGGCTAGCTTTGTGAGGACAGTTATTCTGTACGTGGTATACATCCTTGGTAGGACTGATTGTTCTGTTTACAAAAATAAGTATTATTAAAAATAAAAATGTGTTGTCATTGAAAAATGATTGTCGAGCAAAAATGTTGTAGAGACTTGCTTATTTCTACCCTCTGATGAATATTATCAATTTCAGAGAAAAAAGCTTGAAGCTTTATTATTCTCGTAAAAAATCACATAGGTTTTACGGCTTTGGATAAGTTCTTTCAGTAGAATAGTGCTAAGGCTTAGACATTTCCAGGGAAGCTTATAGTTGCCATCTTTTCAACTTACTGATGTGAATGAGGAAAATTGAAAAGTAGTAACAAAAACAAAATAATAAAAAAAGGAAACGGGCTTTTCAAATTGATTATGAAAAAATTTATAGTGAGAATTAATGTTACGGTATTTCTATTAAAATAATGGTGATCCAAGAATTAATGTGTGCAATATTCATGTCGTTTGTATTTCTATTCTTGGTTTTATTTCTGCTATGTTGTATAATATTATATTTAATCTTTACAAAGAATTACCCCAAACCTGTAGAATTCTATTCTAGATACAAAATAAAAGTAATCAATATAATCACACTATTTGCAGCATCTAACTTTAAATGTCTGTCAAACTTTCATAACTTTGCCTCATTATAAGTAAATAGCTACTATAAGCAAAACATTTTAGTGATAAGAAACTAGAATCAGGTTCTTGTCTTTGAGGAGATTACAATAATGTGTGAAATAACATAGATGCACAATAACTGTGAGGTATAATATTATGCTAAGGAAGTTTATGTGTGTTGTATAGAATCATAGGTCATCTTCTTTGAAAGTAGACATAAATGATTATAACAGCCATCATAGGGATTGTGCCATTCAAACTTATTCTTATCCAATGTGTAGCATTTTAATGAATAATTTTAGAAATGGAATATATTCTAGGATGAATTAATAGTATAGTAGACCCTTGAAAAACATGGGCTTGAACTGTGAGGGTCCACTTACCCACAGATTTTCTTCTGCCTCTGCCACCCCTGAGACAGCAAGAACCCCCCTCTTCTTCTTCCTCGTTAGCCTAGCCAATGTGAAGAGTAGAATGAAAACTTTTACGATGATCAATTTCTACTTAATGAATTGTAAATATACTTTCTCATCCTTATGATTTTCTTAATAACATTTTTCTCTGAACGATTTTATTGTAAGAATATAGTATATAATACATATATAACATATGTGTTAATTGACTGTTTATGTTATCAGTAAGTCTTGCTCTCAACAGTAGGCTATTATTGTGAAAAGAACATAAATCTCAGGACCCCAAAATCACTAAGCCAAGGAAAAAGTCAAAGTGGGCACTATGTCAGGCGAATCTGCCTCACATTTTATTCCAAAACAAGATAGCTACAAAAGTAAGAATCTGCATACCTCCCTCACAATTTATCGACAAGGAAACTTCTTGTGGACAAAGAATAGAACTCAAAGTCATCCTTCTGAGGCTAATCCTAGACAAATGCATATCTGATTGCTTCCTCTGCCCTATCTTTTATTTAAAAATGCATATTCACTGAGCCAGGCTAAATTGCATATTCAGTGGAAGGCCGATCAAGGACTCAAAAGAATGAAACCTTTTTGTGTCTTACGTACTTCTGACCCAGAAGCCCCAACTTCAAGTTGTTCTGCCTTACCTGACCAAACCAATGTATATCTTACACATATTGATTAATGTCTCATGTCTCCCTAAAATGTATAAAAGCAAGCTGTATCCCAACCACCTTGGGCACATGTCATGAGGACCTCCTGAGGCTGTGTCACAGACATGTCCTTAACCTTAGAAAAATTAACTTTCAAAATGTAACAATACCTGTCTCAGATATTTTGGATTCACTGTATTCCCAGATAGAACGAGGTCTGGCAGTTTGTTTTCACAGTCCAATAATGAGATGCAGACAGACTGGGGAAAAAAAGGAGTTTATTTCTGCAACAAGTTACAAAAAGAAGGTCAGAGTAATTCATCAGACCAACTTAAAGTTACAATAATTTTTCTAGTGCTTATACACACTGTCAGCTCCCTGCCTATGTGTGGGAGTGCACCTACAAGCAGGAGTGTTTCTTTCGATCTGTATCTAATCTTTAGCAACTGGGGTCTTAATGGCTTTGTTTTTTGTATTCCAGCCCTTGTACTTAGTTACCAGTTTCTCCAGTTCTTTAACATTTAACTTATACAGTCAGCAGAATTATAGTAAAGGGTTAGTGGAAACTGTTCTGGTTTCTAATGGAAACCTGGTCTGCCACAATCCCCAGTGTCAATTTGTACATGATTTCTATCATGTTAGCTATTTTTTTTCAAGTACTGGTTTGTTAAAAGATTAGTACAAAAGTATAAATCATGATATAGCAAACTAATGGAAAGTGGCTGATGTATTTTCTCAGTCTACTTCCTGCTGAAGAGGGTCATCATCAGTGTGTGCTACAGTGTATGTCTATCTAGTGTTGGTAATGTTCCCAACTACAGAGACTCAAAGGCAGTGCCTGATAAAACATGATCTTATGAGTTTGGGGAATGTTTTGCAACAGCATGTAACAACAATATAGTTCATAACATAGTGTTATGCTTATACCCAGGAGGGCAACTAGGACAAGAAGAATTTTCTGCCACCAGGAAGGTCTTCTACCAAATCAAGATGTTATAAACTTAATTTTTTCCTTGCATAGGGGAGACCCACCAAGGCAGCCCCATGGTGCTAGAGAGGGATAACAGAGCACAGACCCAGCGAGAGTCTTGCTGTAATCCATCTGCATAATCCTGTGCCCATTGTAGGAAAAGGTTAGAGGTAAGCAGAAATAAGAGGAATAGGGAGGGAAAATATAAAATAATAGCTTACCATCTTTTGAACAGAAATCTTAGGCCTTTGGGGGCTTCTGTCTCTCATCTGGAAGCCTTGGTGTCCTGTGTCATCAACGTTTCCTCTGGCAGGAACTTCTTCACTTGTATATAACGGATCCATGGCTTGATGCCAACCAGTTTCACTGCCAACTTGATAGTCAGCAGCATGTAATGGGGCCCTTTCTATTTCTTCTGTAGCTGCTGACTTGGGCTCATTTCTCTTCTTTCTTTCAGCAGCACTTGATAACCAGACTGGAACGAGTGACATGGTTTTGCTGAGTTTATAATGTCCAGTTGGAAGCAAGTTTAATGCAAAATGTTAAGTATTTGTCCAAAGTGAGTAACGTAGTGTTTAATAGTTGTTTTTCTATGAAGAGGCACCCCAGCAACCCAAGACAGATTAGCAGCAAAGGGTCTCCCATTTATAATTTTATAGAGATTTAGCCTCATCGCACTTCTTGGGGTCACTCTTACCCAAAGCAGTACAATGCTGAGTACGTGAATCCATTTTAGTTGAGCTTCCTGACACAGTTTGGCACTAACTGTTTTCATGTTTGATTCATCATTTGTCTGTCCAGAAGATTGTAGTCTCCATGCTGAGTGAGTTTCCAATTTATCCCAAGTGCCTTATTTACTTGGGACAACTGCAGGGCTCTAGTAAAGATGATCAGTTCTGCTTTCTGTGCAGAGGTTCCTATCAGCGATGTCCTTACTTCTACTACCTCTGAAAAGGTTATCACAGTATATGTGCATTTCTTCTTTTGCTGGTTACCAGGCTGCTCCCATCTACAATGTCCAGTCTGCATGTGGAAGGGCTGTGTCCTTTAAGTTAGGGCGACTGGAAAATATATGGTCAATAATTTCTAAACAATTATCCATAGGTTCTTTTGGCTCTTTGGTAGAGGGAGGTAATGTCACTAGGTTTAAGACTCTAGGGTTCTGCAATTTTATTGTGGGGTTATCGAAGAGTGTGGCCTGGTAATTGCCCAGCCTGCCTAGTGTCCGGCAATAGCCTCACTTTTGTTCTGGTAACACTAGCATCAGGTAAGGCACACAGATCATGATAAGCTGTCCCACAGTCAACTTTCAGCTTCCTTTAGTGGCAAACAGGTAGCAGCAACTGCCCTTAAACGAGGGACCAGCCTTTGACCACAGTATGCAGTTGTTGAGAAAAGCCAGCCACTGGCTGCAATATTTCTTCTAATGTTTGTGTAAGGACCCCGAGTGCTACACACAGTATCTCATGCTTATACAGATGAAAGGGCTTGTGAGGATTTGGGAGCCCCAGGGCTAGGGCAGAAGTCAACTTATATTTTAGTTATTCAAATGCCTGCTGGTGTTTTGTTTCCCAAAGGAGTTGTCATTGGCTCCCTTCAACGTTCATATGGTGCCTTTACCAGTAGTCCATAGTCAGGAATCCAGATCAGGCAAAACCCTGCTATGCCTAGAAATTCACACAGCTACTTTTTGGTAATTGATGCTGCGATGGAAGTGATTGTGTCTCACCTTTCCACCTTTAAAGCTCTGGTTCCCTTCTGTAAGAGAATACCAAAGTATTCCACAGTTTGTTGGCATATTTGAACCTTTTCACCTGAAACCCAATACTCACAGGTTGTTAGATGGTTGAGAGTTTTAATGGTATTATTCTGACATTCCCATCTGGAAGGGTTAGATATTAGTAAATTATCCACATATTGTAACAATATCCCATTTTTCAATTGTAAACTCTTTAAATTTCAAACGAATGCTTCTCCAAATGCAGTTGGTAAGTTTTTAAATTCTTGTGGGAACACAGTCCAATTATACGGAAACCATGCTGAGGCTTTAGGATATGTACATTTAGAGGCAAACAACAACTGACTTTGTGTCTGTGGGTATGCAAAAGGAAAGCATATTTCTTTTCTTTTTTTATGGAGATGGAGTTTCACTCTTGTTGCCCAGGCTGGAGTGCAATGGCACAATCTTGGCTCACTGCAACCTCCACCTCCCTGATTCAACCGATTCTCCTGCCTCACCTCCTAAGTAGCTGGAATTACAGGCACCTGCCACCACACCTGGCTAATTTTTGTATTTTTAGTTGAGACAGCATTTTACCATGTTGGCCAGGCTAGTCTTGAACTCCTAACCTCAAGTGATCCACCTACCTCAGCTCACCAAAGTGCTGGGATTACAGGCATGAACTACCACACCTGGCCAAGAAAGCATATTTCAAATCCAATACTATAAACAATTTATGATCTCCAGGAAGAAAAATGGACATAGTATACAGGTTAGCTACAGTGGGATGTATGTCTGCTACAATATTCCAGTTTACGTCTCTGCAGGGAATTGCTCCATCAGGTTATGGATGTTCATTGTGAAGGTGTTGTGGCTCTTCCTTTGCTTCATTTAAAACCAGTCACCATTCATCTGCCATGAGCATGTTTAGAAGAGCCTGCACGCACATCTGCCCAGGTAGCACAGTGTATAGCCAATATTGTGATATTATAAGCCCAATATATCCCACTGAGCTCCTAGCTGATTGACTCCTACTAGATATTGTTCTAGTTGGAACTACCCAGCTCCAGACTTGATTCCCTGACCAAAATTAGTATCTTGCCTACTCCAAGAGGGAGACAGTAGCCCTGCTATCTCCCCGCACTCTGGAGGTGACATCCCCCCTTTTTCCTGAGCTGTGGCAGTAGCTACTATAGGGTTCAGGGTATTCATAAACTGTTGGGTTTCAGAAGTTTTCTGTTCCTCCCCTGGGGTGTCAGGACAGACATTACTTAGCAGTGCCTTGCATCATTAACTTATTTCCTTTTTCTTTAGCATCCTTATTATGCAGCAACACAAATGTCTGAAAGTAAGATATTTCACCCCACTTGCTTGACCTCGGCACAGCAATTTTAATTGATAAATAGTATGAAAATGTAAAGATCCAAAAAGTGGCCACAGTTCCTTAGATCCCAAAACACACATTGGCCAGGCTATGTCAAAATAGAAGATTAATTTCTTTTAGCTATGGGTGGATAACCAACGTGCTTCCAATCTGATAAAAGTCTCCCTAGAGAACTATTTGTAGGGATAGATGCAGTGTTGATCATACTGAGTACTCTAAACTTAACAAATATCAAAAAGAACAAACAAATTTTCAAAAACAAATGTAAATGAATTCCTCAAACAAATGCAAAGCACATATCCCAAGAAGTCCTATTATTTCCTCCACAGTACCCAAACAAATGACTACATGAGGCCAAATAGAGGAAATAACAGACTCCTGGCTTAGAATCCAGTTTTGCTTACCCTTTGAGTGCAACTGCTCCAATCTCTGTTCTTTCTCAGTAATAGAGGGATGGGTAGTCTTCGCAGCCGGAAAAGTCCTCAGAGAGTCCCCAGGAAAAACCATACCAGGCAATTGCTGGGGGTCTTCTGATGACCATCTCCTTGCAAGCCATTGGCCACTGACCACAGCTCCGTCTCGAGGGAGTCACCAGATTTGCTCCTGGACAGAATGAAGCTCAGCTACTTGTCCTGGCTGTCCAATAATGAGATGCAGACAGACTGGGAAAGAAGGGAGTTTATTTCTGCAGTTACAATGAGTAGGTCGGAGTAATTCACCAGACCAATTCAAAGTTACAAAATATCTTCTAGTGCTTTTATACATTTTAAGCTCCCTGCCTATGAGTGAGAGTGCACCTACAAGCAGGAGTGTTTTAATCAAACTACTTCTAATCTTAAACTAGAGTTTGGATCTCAATGTGTTCATTTTTTCATTCCAGCCCTTGTACTTGGGTACCAGTTTCTCCAGTTCTTTAATGTTTAACTTACACATTCATCAGAGTTATAGTAAAGGGTTAGTAGAAACTGACTGTTCTGGTTGCTAATGGAAACCTGGACTGCCACACAGTAGTTAAGCTGTAGGGGACTCAGAAGTTATACACTGATTTTAGACTACATGGAACTACGTCTCTAATCCCCAGGTTGTTCAAAGGTCAACTGTATAAACAAAGAAGTGGGCATGGGAATAAAAGCCCATTTCAAAAGTGCTGATTCTGTCATCAGTTTTTTGGAACTAAATGGTTTATGTAGAAAAGCAGCAAGAAGAGAAAAGTGAGTTAGTTCTATAGGAGAAATCTGAAATGTGACCAACCTTTCTAATTATGAAAGCTACTTAGATCTTTTCAAAAGCAAACATAAAATTATTTGAAAAAACCTTGATAAAGATGCAAGAGGAATCCACAGTCTATTTGTGTATAAAAATACTCTTTTAAGTGTGTCTTATAGTCTGCCTGAGAAAAAAATAAATAGCCCACACATTTCACTCAGGATATATAAAGTATACTTGTAGGACACATCAGGTTTAAATGGCACCAGGATTCTGCAGTGTCATTATTTTTTTAAATGTGCAATTGCTCAAGAAAGATAGAACATCAAAGCAGAAATCTATCTCTGAAGAAAGATAGCTTACTGGGATTTTACGCAAGGATAACGAAGTCTGTGTAGTGCTATGTTGATAGAAAGTAAGATATGTTGCAATCGTGTTTCTGCTGACTGAAATCTGAGCATGAATTGATATTTCTGCCTATAATGGATTAGCTTATATCAGACCCAGAACAACTAGAGAATACCCAAAACAACTAGAGAATATAAATAAAAGATACAAAATAAATGTTTGAAGGAATTGATAAGACAGGGAGATGACAAATGCAGAGAGGTGAAACTAACATTTGCGGCAACTTTAACCTAAGGCCTTTACAGATTCTAAAATGGTTCCTGAAGAGTATAGAAGTTGCGCAGAGCACTTAATAATCACAGAGGACAGGGTGAACAAAAATTGGAGATCTGGGAAGCCTCTGATAAACAGAAGTCTTTTAGTAGGTATTCTAAAAGGGTTGCATGGTATTAGTAGAAACAAAAATATATTTATATAAAAGCTTAATAGTCCAATATTATTAAATAAATTAAATCCCTAATTCAAACTTTTCACAAAGAAAACTTTTAGCCCAGATTGCTTTAGCAGTCAGTACTTCAAAACTAGTTAATTCTCTATCTTTCATAGAAGAAAAACCAACACCTTGTAAGTGTTCACAATACCAGTGAAACCTTAACATAATAACTTTAAAAGACCAGAACAAGAAAGGAAAATTATAGGCCAATCTTTTACATGAACATTAGTGAAAACTAATTCTACACACAATATTAGCCAACCAAAGCAGGTGATAAAGTTAAAATACATTCTGAATGGAGTTTAAAAACACAAAATATTGTATGTTAGCAAGGCTGTAAAACTAGAGATCTCACACACTGAAAGGAGAGTAAACCGGCACAACCGTGCTTGAAAACTGTTAGTATCAATTATGAAACCTTTATGACAATAGCAATTCCACTCCTGGGTGTATAGTTTACAATGTAAGAGCATATTTGCACAAGTCTTGTGCAACAGTGTTTCAACTGTCTATAACAGCTAACAACTCGGAATAACTCAAATGCTTATCAACAGAAGAATGGGCAATTTAATGGTAGTATCTTCAACAACAGGATATCATACAGCATGGAATGAATGAATTACAGTGACTGTGACAATACATGTGTATCTCACAGACAATATATTGTGGTATGAGAAGCTAGGACGATAAATTCAAATATTCTATAATTTCATTTATAAAAGATTCAAAAACAGATAAAATTAATTTTTGATGTGAGAAGTTTTGATAGTATACACACTTGAGAAGGAGGCTAAAAAGTAACTTGGAAGAGAAATAGAAAGATTGTGTAATATTTAATAATTTGTTTTATTTTCTTTTATGATGAAGCTGATTTTTACCTAAATGGTGCTTACATAGCATATTAACTTTTTGGGTAAGCTGTACCCAGATGATTTAAAATTTTTTTCTGTATTTTATGCTTCAATAAAAACATGTATTTAAAAAATTGTTGTTAAAAAAGGAAAAAAATAATTTAATTTGTCATACTTTACAGAACTATAAAATCCGTAGATGGAAGAAAATTTAAGGATTACTTAAATCTACATTACAAGTTTATTTTACAAACAAAGACATAAGTTTCAGGTTAAGTAGTGAACATATGGGTGTTTTCACATTGAGGGGATTCATTAAGCTATCTATTATTACCATGTGCATTTTTGTGTACATATCTTAATTTTGGAATTTATTTTTAAATTGAGATACTAGAGAAGAGAGAAAAATCCTATTATTTTGAAAAATAGATTTATAGAGAATAATTGAAATTAGCTAAATTTTGGCACAGATAAAACTCCTCCAATAGTGATACATTAATTAAGGTTGGCAGCAATAGAAGAGAACTACAAACAGCAAGCTGAAGAAAAATGTTATGTGTGAATTGCATACTAGATTTTTCATATTTGAATCACCAGAAATATGAGAAATACATGTTTAAAAGAGTAAAGAAGGTATTAAAATTAAATAATATTAGCTAAACTTTATACCTACTTAGCATTCATTGAAACTAATATTCATTAAATAATTTTTGACTATTTTTTAAAGGCATGTCTTAGGAAAGTATATTTTATTGATTTATCTGTTGATTTTTTTAAAAAGTTTTTTTATGATCATGGCTGGTAAAATCTTTTTGGCCACCTTCACCACCCATAATTCTGCACAATGCCTGAAGAAAATTTAATTAACAGATAAAAGCAGGACATTATCAAATTAATAGCTTGTAAAGTAATTAAAAATAATAGAACAACACATTTCCCACTGAAAAAATACAAACTACTCGATACACAACGAACTTGATGCTTTGAACTTTGAAGTCAAAGGTTTTTTACTAATATTGTTACGACTTTGTAACACATTCCATCATTTTCTCCTTTAGATTTCTAAAAAAATAACTATAATGCAGATCAATATTCAAGAGAAACAAGAACTAGAGGGAAATCCTTTAGTCGATGGTATTATATCTGAAGAGGTTATGTTTACATATAGGGAGATAAGAAAATTGCTCAAGAATTGTTAAGTAAGATACACTATTGTTGAAGCAGCCATTCAAGAATTGCGAGATAAAGAAATGATTTATGAAATCTTGGATATTCCCAAATATGTGACCTTGGGCAAGATGTATTTTGGTTATCTACATATCTCTATTAGTGAGCAATTATCATAAGAACTAGATGATATTTATATAAAGATTATGAGAATTTTGCATATATGTATTTTGTCCTATCAAGGCAATAAAATTTCCATAATATAATATCAAGAACTAAAATGGAACAAAAATCAACCTCTTCACTTCATTTCACTTGTTTTTTCCATGGAGATCATCACTCTTTCGGGAGGTGAGGAACGTGAGAGGAGGATGCTGTATATAGTAAATCTTTACACCATTACCATTCCCACATTTCTGAATATAGAAAAAAACAATATCCACACAGTCTAGCATCTTTCAAGAGATCATTTTTTCTAAGTTCCTAAAAATTAAGTAAAAAATAATTTATTCTTTTCTAATAAATATTAGATAAAATTATATTCATTTTTTATCTAGATCTTTCTCCCAAAGAGAGATAGATAAAACTCAAAAATGAATTACTTTCTAACTCAGATCTCATAATGGCAACTCTAGAGAGTTTACAAAATAGGTTTAAAAATTTACTGGTTTCAAATGTGACTGTTTTCAACATCCAGCAAGGATAAAGAAAACCTCCAAATTTAATGTAACCATATGGATGTGCTAACTAAACATTCCCTAAAATAAAAAATTGAACTCTCCAATAAATATATTATGCCTTTAAATATCTGAGGGCGAATTAAAATTGACATTTGCAATGTGAAAAGTATTAGTTTATTGCAATAAATCTTCTTCTCTTTATGCAAAATATTCCCAGAATCATCCTCCAGACTAATACCTCCTCTTGATTGTTTCTCTAACTCTTGTTTGATAATATCATTTTTAAGAAACCTGGCCCATTTTGTATATAGAGTAATTAGAAATTTGAAAACGTACATTCAAGAAAGCTAAAACAATAATTCTAAATATTTTTTACTTTCTATTTCCCTTAGATAGTTCCACAAGTAGATATTTTGAATTGTGATGGGTCATGGAGAATTGTGTTGGTCATGTAAATGGTTTGATAACAGATAATAATCTGTATTGTTGTAGAATAAAATCTTAGGGCTTAATGGATAAATGCTCATGAAATAGATCCTGACCCTGAAGTTCAGGTTTCCATTTCCAATAAATAGCAAATCTAAATCTTATTCCAAAATATACCAATATCAAGCTGAGCAAGATATTCAGAAAACTGAGGGTACTGCTATAAGTAGTCACTAAAAGAGAGTTGACCGGTATTGCTCTCTTATGCAGTATTTCACCCTTCTTAATGAAGCAGAGTAAATAGCAGGGAAGGAGATGAATTTTCCTCATTGGGCATCACTGCTTTGGTAGCTTTCCAGTCACTATTCAACAGGTCCAATAATTATGGAAGCACTATACCCTTGCCTTACTGGGAATGCCACATTTGAGAAGTGGCAGGACAGTGAGTAATCCAATCCATCAAGAATTTCAGCCATTTCATCTCAAAAATTTCTTGAATCCACTCATTCTCCCCATTTTCACTAGTAATACCTTTTTATAGCAAGTTCCCATGATATCCTGTCTAAAGCATATGAAATAATCTGCTAACAAATTTTCTTAAATCTACTCTGGTTCCTCCAAACTGTTCTCTCAATTGCATCCAAAATCATTTATTAGATAAAAATGTATCATTGGTGTGCTTAAAACCCTGGATTGAATTCCCATTGCTATTATAATTATAATTACTCCAAAGCACTTAGCATGGCCTGGCATAATGTCCTGCCTGGTCTATCACCTGGAAAATTCTCTAGGCTTTTCTTGTAATTAAAAATTAATGATGACTGGGGCATAGTGGCTCATGTCTGCAATTCCAGCACTTTGGGAGACCAAGCAGGATTGTTTGAGCCCAGGAATTTTAGACCAGCCTGGGCAACATAGCAAGGCCTTGTCTCTACATACAAACATACACACATAAATAAGCAAGCAAGCTAGCTAGCTGAGTGTAGTGGTGTGTGCCTGTAGTCCCCACTACTCGGGAGGCTGAGACAAGAGGATGGCTTGAGTCCAGGGATTCGAGGCTGTAGTGAGCTATGATAGAGTCATTGCACTCCGGCCTGGGCAACATTAATGGAACTTTCTTTAAAAAATTGATAAGCTAACTTTCTAGCTCAGGAAATTTAAAAAGAGACAAAAGGAATAAATTCAAATAAAATAGAAGGCATAATGTGGGTGTAAATAAAAATAAATCAAGTAAAAAAAGTTTTAACGTAATTAATAAAAGCAACAAATCTTTCACAAGATTGAATAGAAAAGAAGGAAATAATTCTCAAAACAGTACAGTATATGCAAAGAGGGTTAGAACTACAAAATCAGGGACTATGAAGGTCTAGGACATTACTGAACACTACCGTAGACTTTATAAACACTGAACAATTAGGCTACACTTAATTCATTTTTTAAATTTCTTTATTCACTAATAAATTACCTTCATGTACTATAACTTTTTTACTTTATAAATGTTTTAACTTTTTAAAAATTTTGGCGGGGCGCGGTGGCTCACGCCTATAATCCCAGCACTTTGGAAGGCCGAGATGGGTGGATCACGAGGTCAAGAGATCAAAACCATCCTGGTCAACATGGTGAAACCTCATCTCTACTAAAAATAAAAAATTAGCTGGGCATGGTGGCGCAGCCTGTAGTCCCAGCTACTTGGGAGGCTGAGGCAGGAGAATCGCTTGAACCCAGGAGGCGGCGGTTGCGGTGAGCCAAGATTGCGCCACTGCACTCCAGCCTGGGTAACAAGAGTGAAACTCCAACTCGAAAAACAAAATTTTTTTTGACTCTGTTGCAATAACACTTAGCTTAAAACACAAACACCTTATACAGCTGTACAAAATATTTTTCCCTCTATATCCTTACTCTATAAGATTTTTTCTATTGAACAGCTATTTTTAATATTTAAAACTCATTGTTAAAAACTAAGACTCATACACATGAGCCTAAGCTTATACAGGGTCACCATCGTTAGTATCACTATCCCCCACCTCCATATCTTATCTCACTGGAAGTTCTTCAAGAGTAATAAAACAACTATGAAGCTGTCATCTCCTGTGATTAACAATGCCTTTTTCTGGAATACCTCCTGAAGGACCTGCCTGATGCTGTTTTACAGTTAACTTTTCTTTTAATAAGTAGAAGAATTAAACTTTAAAATCACTATGAGTATAGTATAGTAAACACACAAATCAGTAACCTAGCTGTGTGTAATCATTATCAAGTGTATATAACTGTTTGTGCTATTCTTTTACACAACTGGCAGCACAAAAGGTTTGTTTAAATCAGCATCATCACAAACACATAAGTAATGTGTGTTTCACTGCGACATTATGAAGCCTGCCAAGGTGATAGGAACTTTTCAGCTCCATTATAATCTCACAGGCCCACTGTTACACATGTGGTCCATCATCACGAAAACACTATTATGCAGTACATGGCTGCATATACATGTATGTATATAATAAACCTGTAAAGACAAAGTAATCATTAGCATTTAAGTTTGTGGTTTTTTTCTTAGAAAGACAGGGACACAAGTGGGTATTTCAAAATCACTGGTTATATATTGTTTCTTACTTGCAGGAAAAGTACCCTGACATTTATGTTTTTACCCCTCACTATGTACCTATGTATGTTATATATGCTGTTCTGTGTTAGTCCAAACTGCACCATTTGGTAAGCTACCTGCCATTTTGCAGACCTAAGTTAAAGTGAAACATTTCACGGGGGTTTGGGCCATGAGAAACATCTTCCCTAACCCCCTGACCACAAGGCAGACAAAGGCCCAACTAAAGAAACCTCCCTGTCACATCTTGCCGGACAAAGATTCAAGGAATGCCACAACAACATCCCGCCTGAACAAGGCCCAGAACTGCCTCATCTTGGGAATATTTTATCGATACCCTGCCAGGCAGCAAGCCGTATTTCCCAGACCTTCCCGTCCACATTTCTAAATTGCCCCAGCCTGTAAGCAGCGGTGAGCTCTGGCATTAGGCTGGTCCCCCACTTCTGTAGATTTTATGCTGGACATAAAGCCTGCATTTGCTTTTTAGACACCCTCTGAGAGAGAATGAGAGAGAGAGAGAGTGTGTGTGTGTGCGCGTGTGTCTTTCTTTTAAACCTCGCCTTCCCTTCAAAACCTAACATTTTGTATGTATAACTTTGCTATAGTATGAATGTGACCCCAAACTTCATATATTGAAAATTCAATCCTTACAGTGACAGAATTAAGAGGTAGACCTTTAAAAGGTGATTAGGCCATTAGGCATCTGCTTTTTTTTTTATTTTTTTTCTTTTTTTTTGAGACGGAGTTTCGCTCTTGTTACCCAGGCTGGAGTGCAACGGCGCGATCTCGGCTCACCGCAACCTCCGCCTCCTGGGTTCAGGCAATTCTTCTGCCTCAGCCTCCTGAGTAGCTGGGATTACAGGCACGCGCCACCATGCCCAGCTAATTTCTTGTATTTTTAGTAGAGACGGGGTTTCACCATGTTGACCAGGATGGTCTCGATCTGTTGACCTCGTGATCCACCCGCCTCGGCCTCCCAAAGTGCTGGGATTACAGGCTTGAGCCACCGCGCCCGGCCCAGGCCTCTGCTTTTATGAATAAATTAATGCTGGATCCAGGGAGTAGGTTCATTATCTTGGAAGTGGGTTCCTCATGAAAGGAGGAGCTCATCTCTTCCCTTTCCCTCTCTCTTCCTTGCTTTCTTTGTTTTGCCTTCTGCTTGGGATGATGCTGAAAGAAGGTTCTTGCCAGATGAAGCCACCTTGATATTTCAGTTCACAGCCTCTAAAGCTGTGAGCCAATAAATCTCTGCTCATTAAAATTTACCCAGTTTTTGATATTGTGTTATAGAGTAAAAAGGACTGTGATAAACTTATTTTATATTGCACATAAAATTTAAAAAAGAAAATGCAATAATGCAATTTATCTAATTACTGGAATGAAGGTAGAAAGGATTGCTGTCGAGTTCAACACTCACTCATAATTTTTAAACTGATAAGAAGCCCTTAAGAAACTATATTTAGACAGAATTTTTTAACTTAATAAGTAGCATCTCTAAAAACAAAAAATAAAAATAACCCACAGAAAATGTGCCTAATGGAGAAACTAAGAAAAAAAATATATGCTGTATCCTATCTTCAATGTACTTCAATGTAGTACTTCAATGGGATTCTAGAAATTATGGCCAAAATGTTAAGAAAAAATTAAAATTTATAAGAATCATTAAGCAAGAAACAAAACCATCATCATTTGGCCATTGACATGACTTTTCTACATAAGAAATCCAAGTAATTTACAGAAGATAATTTTAAATGTGTTTTGTACATTGCTAAATAATACATAATTTTAAAGAATGATTTCTTATAACATATTAAGAGAAAATTAAATTTTATATAAGATACCATTTAGATTAGCATGAAACACTATAATGAGCCAATAAATAAAATAAAATGCATAAGAATTTATGGGAAATATTTTAAAATGGTTGTGACTGACATCCAGAAGATTTTTAAAAATGGAAAGTTAAACCATGATTATAAACAGAAAAAAGTTAGTATTTCAAGATGTCAGTTGTCCTCAACTAAATATATAAATTGAGTGTAATTTTCATCCAAATTCTAATAGAGCTATTCAAGGAAAATAACAAGTTGATTTAAAAATATACGTAGAAAAACAAGAACCAAGAATAACCAAACAATTTTAAAATTAAGATCAATGTGAACTCTGCAGGTATCAGATTCTGTTATAAACTTAGAGTAATAAAGATGGTATGTTATTATTACAGAGATGAACAAACAGAACAATGAAACCATCTAGACATACAAAAATAAGATCGTTGCACATGTGGAGACATTAAATATGACTCACTTGGCATTATAAGTCCCTGGAGATAGAAATGAATATTCATCATGGGAAGAGAAAATATAATTGAACCTTCACTCAAGCCATATATAAAAATCAAATACGAAGATATTAAAGTGCTAAAGTGAAAAACAAAAGCTTAAACCCATATAAAAATATAGGAGAATATATTTATGGCCTCAGTAGGGAAATATTTCTTTTTTATTTAATTATACTTTAGATTCTGGGGTATATGTACAGGTCATACTGGATTGTTGCATAAGTACATACATGGCAAGGTGGTTTGCTGCCTTCCTCCCCCCATCACCTGTATCTGGCATTTCTCACCAAGTTATCACTCCCCACCCTCTGCTGTCCCTCCCCTAGTCCCACCCAACTGACTGCAGTGTGATGCTCCCCTCCCTGTGTCCACGTTCTAATTGTTCAATACCCGCCTATGAGTGAGAACATGTGGTGTTTCACTTTCTGTTCTTGTGTCAGTTTGCTGAGAATGATAGTTTCCAGATTCATCCATGTCCCCATTAAGGACAGAAACTCATCTTTTTTTATGGCTGCATAGTATTCCATGGTGTATATGTGCCACATTTTCCTTATCCAGACTATTGTTGATTGACATTTGAGTTGATTCCAGGTCTTAGCTATTGTAAACAGTGCTGCGATGAACATACGTGTTCATGTGTCTAGATAATAGAACAATTTATAATTCTTTGGGTATATACCCAGTAATGGGATTGCTGGGTCAAATGGTATGTCTATTTCTAGGTCCTTGAGGGATTACCACACTGTCTTCCACAATGGTTACACTAATTTGCACTCCCACCAACAGTGTAAAAGTGTTCCTATTTGTCCACATCCTCTCCAGCATCTGTTGTCTCCAGATTTTTTAATGATCACCATTATAACTGACATGAGATGGTATCTCAATGTAGCTTTGATTTGCATTTCTCTAATGACCAGTGAGGATGAGCATTTGTTCATATGTTTGTTGGCCTCATATAAGTCTTCTTTTGTAAGGTGTCTGATCATATCCTTCATTCACTTTTGAATTGGCTTGTCTTTTTCTTGTAAATCTATTTTAGTTCTTTGTAGATTCTGGATATTAGTCCTTTGTCATATGGGTAGATTGCAAAAATTGTTTCCCATTCTGTTGCTTGCTGGTTTGCTATAATGATTGTTCCTTTGCTGTACAGAAGCTCTGAAGTTTAATTAGATCACATTTGTCTATTTTGGCTTTTGTTGCCATTGCTTTTAGTGTTTTAGCCATGAAGTCCTTGCCTATACCTATGTCCTCAATGGTTTTGCCTAGTTTTTCTTCTAGGATTTTTATGGTGTTAGGTCTTATGTTTAGATCTTTAATCCACCTGGAGTTAATGTAAGGCCTCAGGAAAGGGTCCAGTTTCTGCTTTCTGCACATTGCTAGTCAGTTTTCACAACACTATTTATTAAACAGGGAATCCTTTCCCCATTGCTTGTTTTTGTCAGGTTTGTCAAAGATCAAATGATTGTAGATGTGTGGTGTTGTTTCTGAGGTGTCTGTTCTGTTCCGTTGGTCTATGTCTCTGTTTTGGTACCAGTACCATGCTGTTTTGATTACAGTGGCCTTGTAGGATAGTTTGAAGTCAGGCAGCATGATGCCTCCAGCTTTGTTCTTTTTGCTTAGGACTGTTTTGGCTATGCAGGCTCTCTTTTGGTTCCATATGAAGTTTGAAGTGGTTTTTTCCAGTTCTGTGAAGAAGGCCATTGGAAGCTTGATAGGGATAGTGTTGAATCCATAAATTACTTTGGGCAATATGGTCATTTTCATGATGTTGATTATTCCCAACCATGAGCATGGAATGTTTCTCCATCTGTTTATGTACTCTTATTCCTTGAGTAGTGGTTTGTAGTTCTCCTTGAAGAGGTCCTTTACATCATTTGTTAGTTGTGTTCTTAGGTATTTTATTCTCTTTGTAGCAATTGTGAATGGGAATTCACTTTTGATTTGGCTCTCTGTTTGTCTGTTATTGGTGTATAGAAATGCTTGTGATTTCTACACATTGATTTTGTGTCCTGAGACTGCTGAATTTGCTTATCAGTTTCAGGAGATTTTGGGCTGAGACGATGTGGTCTTCTAAATATACAATCATGTCATCTGCAAATAGAGACAATTTGGCTTCCTTCTCTCCTAATTGAATATCCTTTATTTCTTTTTCTTGCCTGATTACTCTGGCTAGAACTCCCAATACTATGTTGAATAGGAGTGGTGAGAGCGGGCATCCTTGTCTTGTGCCAGATTTCAAAGGGAATGCTTCCAGTTTTTGCCCATTCAGTATGATATTAACTGTGGGTTTGTCATAAATAGCTTTAATTATTTTGAGATACGTTCTGTTGATACCTAGTTTAGTGAGAGTTTTTAGCATAACGGCTGTTGAATTTTGTCAAACACCTTCTCTGCATCTATTGAGATAATCATGTTGTTTTTGTCTTTGGTTCTGGTTATGTGATGGATTATGTTTATAGACTTGTGTATGTTGAACCACCTTGCATCCCCAGGATGAAGCCTACTTGATCATGATGAAAAAGCTTTTTGATTTGCTGTTGCATTCTGTTTGACAGTATTTTATTGAAGATTTTTGCATCTATGTTCATCATGGATATTGGCCTGAAGTTTTCTTTTTTAGTTGTGTCTTTGCCGGTTTTGATATTAGGATGATGTTGGTTTCATAAAATGAGTTGGGGAAGATTCCCTTTTTTGTATCTTTTGGAATAATTTCAGAAGGAATGGTACCAGCTCCTCCTCTTTGTATGTCTGGTAGAATTCGGTATAAACCCGTCTGGACCTGGGCTTTTTTTAGTTGGTAGGCTGTTCATTGTTGCTTCGAGTTCAGCCCTTGTTATTGGTCTATTCAGAGTTTCAGCTTCTTCCTGGTTTGTCTTGGGATAGTACAAGTGTCAAAGGAATTTATCCATTTCTTCCTGATTTACTGGTTTTTGTGCATAAGAGTTGTTTGTAGTAATCTCTGATGGTAGTTTGTCTTTCTGTGGAATCAGTGGTTATGTCCCCTTCATCTTTTTTTTAATTGCATTTATTTGATTCTTCTCTCTTTTCTTTCTTATTAGTCTGGTTTGTAGTCTACCTATTTTGTTGTTCTTTTCAAAAAACCAACTCCTGGATTTATTGATTTTTTTGAAGGGTTTTTTTTGTGTGTGTGTCTCTACCTCCTTCAGTTCTGCTCAGATCTTAGTTATTTCTCGTCTTCTGCTAGCTTGTGAGTTTTTTTTATCTTGCTCCTCTAACTCTTTCAATTTTGATGATAGGGTGTCACTTTTAGACCTTTCCTTGCTCCTCATGTGAGCATTTATTGCTATGAATTTCCCTCTAGACATTGCTTTAAATGTATCCCAGAGATTCTGGTATGTTGTGTCTTTGGTCTTACCAGTTTTGAAGAACATCTTTATTTCTGCCTTCATTTCATTGTTTATCCAGTTGACATTCAGTAGCCAGTTGTTCATTTTCCATGAAGTTGTGCAGTTTTTAATTTTTTTCTTAAACCTGAGCTCTAATTTGATTGCACTGTGGTCTGAGAGACTGTTATGATTCCTGTTTTTTGCATTTGCTGAGGAGTGATTTACTTCCAATTATGTGGTCGATTTTAGAGTAAGTGTGATGTGGTGCTGAGAAGAATATATATTCTGTGGATTTGGGCTTGAGAGTTCTGTAAATGTCTATTAAGTTCGCTTGGTCCAGATCTGAGTTCAAGTCCTGGGTTTACTTATTGATTTTCTGTCTCGTTGATCTGTCCAATATTGACAATGGAGTGTGACAATAATATCTCACTATTATTGTACGGGAGTCTAAGTCTCTTTGTAGGTCACTAAGGACTTGCTTTATGTGTCTGGGTGCTCCTGGGTGCATATGTATTTAGGATAGTTAGTTCTTCTTATTGCATTGATCCTTTTACCATTATGCAATGCCCTTGTCTCTTTGTATCTTTGTTGGTTAATGGACTTTATCCATTTTATCAGAGACTATGATTGCCACCCCTGCCTGTTTTTGCTCCCCATTTGCTTGGTAAATCTTCTTCCATCCCTTTATTTTGAGTCTATGCGTGTCTTTGCATCTGAGATGGATCTGTTGAATACAGCACACTGATGGTTCTTGGCTTTTTATCCAATTTGCCAGTCTGTGTGTTTTGATTGAGGCATTTAGTCCATTTACATTCAATGTTAATATTGTTATATGTGAATTTGATCCTGCTATTTTATTACTGGTTGGTTGTTTTGCCCTTTGGTTGGCGTAATTTTTTCATTGAGTCATTGGTCTTTACTATTTGGTTCTTTTTTGCAGTGGCTGGTACTGATTTTTCCTTTCTGTGTTTAGTGCTTCCCTCAGGAGTTCTTGTAGGGCAGGTCTGGTAGTGACAAAATCTCTCAGCAATTGCTTGTACATAAAGGATTTTATTTTCTATCACTTATGAAGCTTAGTTTGGCTGGATGTGAAATTCTGGATTGAAAGTTCTTTTCTTTAAGGATGTTGAATATTGGCCCCCACTCTCTTCTGGCTTGTAGGGTCTCTGCCGAGAGATCCGCTGTGAGTCTGACATGCTTCCCTTTGTGAGTGACCTGGCCTTTCTCTCTGGCTGCCCTTAGTATTTTTTCCTTTGTTTCAACCCTGGTGAATTTGACAATTATGTGCCTTGGGGTTGCTCTTCTAGAGTAGTATCATTGTGGCGTTCTCTGTATTTCCTGTATTTGAATGTTGGCCTGTCTTGCAAGGCTGGGGAAGTTCTGGATAATATCCTGTAGAGTGTTTTCCAGCTTGGATTCATTCTCCCTATCATCTTCCGGTACACCAATCAAGCGTAGATTAGGTCTTTTCACATAATCCCATATTTCCTGGAGGCTTTGTTCATTTCTTTTCACTCTTTGTTTTCTTTTGTTGCCTTCTCATTTTGTTTCATTGAGTTCATCTTCAATCTCTGATATCCTTTCTTCTGCTTGATCTATTTGACTATTAAAACTTGTATATGCGTCACGAAGTTCTTGTGCTGTGTTTGTCAGCTCCATCAAGTCATTTATGTTCTTCTCTAAGCTGGTTATTCTAGTTAGCATTTCGTCTAACCTTTTCTCAAGGTTTTTGGTTGCTTTGCATTTGGTTAGAACATGTTCCTTTAGCTCAGAGAAGTTTGTTATTACCCACCTTCTGAAGCCTGCTTCTGACAGTTCATCAAATTCGTTCTGTTCAGCTTTGTTCCCTTGCTGGTGAAGAGTGTGATCTCGTGATGAGGGAGAGGCATTCTGGTTTTTGATGGTTTCATTCTTCTTGTGCTAGTTTTTTCCCATCTCATTAAATTTATATAGTTTTTATCTCAGTTAGGTGCTTGGGGAGGTGGCCTTTCCTTTGCATGCTTGCAGAGGCGCTGCTGGGCTGCCAAGGGTTCTGTGGAGCTACTGCATCTTTTATTTACTCAGGCAAGTTAGGCCAGCTTCTGCGATGGCAGCTGCCTCTCCCCCTGCCAAGCTGGATTGTTCCTGGTTGCTCTCTAGGTGCGAAGCTGGTGTGAGAGTTTTTTTCAGTCAGCTGGGCTTTGTCTAGGCGGGGGACCTGTCCTGCTATATGAGCTGTTTCCCTGTTTTCAGTTCCTCTTCCCTCTGAGGGAAGGGTAGATCCATCCAGTTGACTTTCTGGCTTTCACGTCAGCCAGTGCTTCCGCCTAGATCTATGCTGACAGCCCTGGCACCAGCCAAAGTTGCTGTTCTACCCTGTTCAGGCAACTTGCTGAGACTTTTCAGCCCAGCGAAGATCTCCTGTTCTGTGGGTTGTAGAAGGCTTGGGTGGAGAGCTGTATCCGAATGGAAGTCCCAGAGGGGGAGATCCCGCAGTCCTCCGGTCAGGTGCATGCACCTCCTGGGTGGGGCAGTGCCACACCTTGCCTCAACTTGCCCTATTTGGTGTATACCCACTATCCAACCAGACCTACAAAATGAACCAGAGACTTCATTTGGAATTGTGGAGACCACTCTGTTTCTGAATCTCTCTCACTGGGAGCTGCTTTCTGGAGCTGCCTCTTATTTGGCCATCTTGGGATCCATTAGGGAAGGACTTCTTAAAAAATACATTTTGCAAATAAACCATAGTGGGAGTTCATATATCAGAAACTCTGAGCATCTAAACATACCAAAGCAAACTGTAAGTACTCAAGCTTGAAATTATTTAAAACACATATAATCTACAAACTTTCATTAGTTAGAATACATGAAAAACTTCTTAAAACTAGTAAAACATTAATTAGTAAAATTAATCAATGAAAGCATTTTGGGCAACAATATGTGATGAAACTGAAAACATGTATGTATCCTATGATGTAGCATTTCTAATTGCTAGGGAAATGGTAATTTAAAATTTCCAGGGATAGAAAAAAATGGAAATAATATTCATCAATTGTAGATATTTTGGTATGTTAATTCAATAAATAAAATGGAACTAAAAAATGTACAACCATTGATAAAATTTATAATGTTTTTGAAAAAGGAAAGATGTACATAGGTTGTACATTTCTGTATACATGAGGTTAAATATGAAAACATTATACATATTAATATGTGCATATTTAGTGATAACATAGAATACAGAAAAAAATCCAAATCCTTATAGTGCTTTCTTCTAGGAAATGAGGGAAGGATACAGACAGTAAGATTAGAAAGGATACCAAATGGCATTATATTTTTAATGTTTCATTCTATTAAATATCTAAAACAAGTATAACAAAATGTTATCACCAAAGTTGCTTAGCATGTACACAAGTGCTCATTACATTTATCTCTGAATTTATGTTTGAAAAATATGATAAAATTATTTTAATAAATTAAGAGCTTAAAAAGTTATAAATACATATGTTTAAAAACATTTAAATAGGATATAAAATAACAAAATTCATAATAATAAAATGTATCTATTTACTCTTTTCCAACACTCAACTGTGCTCCCAAGAACAACCACTTTCAAAAACCATATACCACAAGTTGCATTGTAAAAGATCAGTTAATACCAGGATGTCTTTCAAAGCAAGCCATTTAAAATTAACATAAAACAGAAGAATACAAGTGATTTAAAGAGCCCTGGAATGTTTCACCCAAGTTGGCTAGATACATATTCATTTTATATATTTCTCAACAAATATTTTAGGAATTTTTATAGAGTTTCCTATAAAATGCCAAAAGATAATAATCAGTTATTTAAAGCATTAACACAATCTTGGCTATGATAATCAATACTTAAATATCAGATGATCTTTCATAATGCAATATGTGGTATATGGTTTTTGTAACTCCAAATGGCATGAGGCAATTTGCAAAATTTGTCACTTGCTAAGGAATAATTGTTTTTAAATTACCATTTATATTAACATCAGCTAAAGAAGTAGATAAGTTAAAAGAGATGTTTAAATTACTTTTAAGAAAGTGAAGTGGCAAACAAAATCTTAACATAGGCAAAAAAAATTTGTGGAGAAGTAGATGAAAAAAAAAGAACACTTTCAATTACATTAGCTGGATCTTCCATATTGCTAAATAATATGCCTTCACAGCTATTTCTTGGTGTATTGATTTTTAGAGCTTATCTGGTGATAATTATTTGACATCCTTCTGTAGGCACACATTTTAAGTCCAAGTGTAACTATGTCTTTATTTTTAATACCTGTATTATTTCTCTTTGAAGATTTTTACACACCTGTAATTTTTCTTGGTTCATCAAATATAGATAAAATCTTTCAACCACAGAACTTTTGTGAATGAGGATATTTGCATACCAATTCTCTCAACTCCCTCCCAGTTCTGTCTTCTCCTTCACTCTTACATTGTTAGAGTTTGTTAGCTTAAGCCAAACCTAACCCTCGCAACTATACTTAAGGCCTCCATGGCTTGCTTTAGGGTGCCACCTAAAAATAAAAAAATCATTCTCCAATATCTTTATCACCATGATTAGTATACTCCTTGCTTTGCCTTAGGGTGGAGCCTAACAATGGAAAATCAGTCTCCAATATCTTTGTCATCATGAAATATCCAAAGTGGCTCCTTCTCACCCATGTCTGGAGGCTGGGCTGGGACAGTTGCAACAGATTGAAGAGGTTGATCATAGCTGTCTCTTCTTGTGTCTTCTCCAAGTGGCCAGCTTAGGTTTCCTCACATATTGACCGCCTTGGGGTAATCCTACTTATAATGTAGCTGTTGGATTCACACCAAGTGAATGTTTCAAGAAACCAATGCAGAAGCTGAGGACTTACAGTTTAGCTTCAGACATCATGAAACATCACTTGTGCCACAGTCTGTTAATAACACAGGGCCAGCTCAAAGAATAGGGGGTATAACTCATTTAGGGTTTTCTTTGGATGAATAAGCATCAGAACTTAGACATCTGTTAATTTCTAGTATCTAAATATTTTATTTTTTTGAATTTTCTTTATATTTTTTTAAATTTCAATATGCTTTTGGGGAACAGGTAATGTTTGATTACATGAATAAGTTCTTTAGTGTTGATTTCTGTGATTTTGGTGCATCCATCACCCAAGCAGTATATACTATTTGTATCCAATGATTTTCATACAATATATGTTAATAGTCAGAGTTTCTTATTCCTTCATGGAGGATTCTTAAAGTTCAAGTATATTTTCTTTATATTTGTGTCTGCACTGGCATATTAATGGTACTCAAATATTTAATGTACAATTAAACCTGATTGCAAAAATTTGCTTTTGGTCCTCTTTATTTTAGCCTGGGTACTAAATATGGATATTCTGATGTCTTGATCATAACATAATTTTACTATTTATTACATTAAGAGCCATGATATCTCAAACTAACCTGGTCCCTTGCTTGCTAATGAGGGTTAGCAATCTAGCCTCTGATAGCCTTTGGAGAGGCACTGGTTTCTTTTTGTTCTTCCTTGGAGGCTATTTCCTTTTTTGAAGTCAAATTTCTTTCTGGAAAAAACAAATAAGCAAACCAACAAATAACTCTCTTTTCTCTGTTGACATTTACACTGAGGCCTGGCATTATCACTGCATCAGCTGCTTCCAATTAAGTTTTTCAGGCTGTTGCTGGTTAAATGAGTAAACGTCTTGCTTTCTAAAATGGCCCCAAATGTTTTAAACATCAACCAACATTATATCAACAATTTAATGCAACAATTATAGTCTAAACAGATTTTTTTTCATTTTATATACCTAGTAGCTTAACCTTTTTCATACCTAGAACTCTCCCCACCAAATTCAAGCTAATTACCCCAATTACATTTTTAATGTTTTATTTGTTCAGCCAATTTCTACAATAAACAAGCAAGATGTTTTGCATAATTTCAGATGGTACTTTTCATAATAATATATTAACTAATTTAGTTACCAACTACAGAACACTTAAGTAAGGAAAATCCCTGAAATAGATTTATTTTTCATTTTGAAATGTATTTACTCATTGGGATGCAACATCTCATTTACAGGAGTGGCCTGTGGTAACTCCCAGTGGGTGTTCAGGAGCTGATAAATTCATTCCAACAAGGCTGCGCTCAAATTAGCATAAAAGAACAATTTCGATAATTTACCAGAGAGCTTTCTTTTGTGCATGGAAGCAACAGTGGTACTTATATATTCGTGCAGCTCAAAAACATCATTTGAAAATAATGGCCCTTAGTCTCTCCTTACGGTCCAAGAAAAAAGCAGGTTGCCAAAGAAATAAAAAATCCTTTAGGAGAGGAAATTAGACTTACAGGCTAAACAGATTTTAAAGGGATTTTGAACAATGCTGTTTAAAGACAGGGGCATTAAGGAGATTAACTTTAAAAAATAATGAGAATTAAAAATACACAGAAATATTTAAAATGAATTCACTTATCTTTAAGATAAAGAGCTAATCTAAGCCTTCGAGAAAGGAGAATATTGGACATTGGTTGGCTTCCATGATATTCCAAGAAGAGACAAGAGAGAAGACAGTAGACAATAGAGAAGTATAATGAAGAGAGTGTCTCCCCTTCCCTAAGGGTGGGAAAACACCATGCCATCGATTACTGTGTCTATTTCTATATGCCAGAAGACTAAAGGCTCTGTCAAGTGTTTAAGCAAAGTATCCACAGTTACACAGTAAGCAAAGCATTATAATGTTTATTAAATAACAACAGTACACATCTAGATGGGGAATAGAGTTTTGTTTTTTTTTTTTCTAGCTTAGAAAACAGAGTGAGTTAGGCCAATGTGGCATATATTGCCCTAAGTCACAAACCTTGTAAGCAGCAACATGAGGACATGAATCCACATCTTCAGATTAATTTCAGCTTTCTTAATTCTTAGTTACGTGTGATCCTGAGAAATACATGCCTTGTCGTATGCTATAACAGGTAATAGAGATAAATCAGGGAATCTTCTCTGTTTTCTCATTGAGTCTGGGTCCTAGATGCAAAGAGCATATCCATTTTGACTAGAAGGATGAATTCTATTCCAAACTCACATTAGTTGTTTTTCTCCACAGATTGTTAGTACCGGCAACAAGTTTCCTATTAATTGTCTGACTTTCCTCAAAAGAAAAACTGAGATCCAGGTAAAATAAATTATCTGATACAGCAGATTAATGGTAAAGCCTAGACCATAATTCGCCTCTCAGCTTTCTCTTCATTGCTCTACGCTATTGTCATGTTTTTGATTCATTCAGAGAACTGCAGTTGAGAGAGAAAAACTAAAATTTCCTTTTAAAAAATCACTTTCTCTTAAGTGGGGAAGGCAAACTTTTTGACATTTTTATTTGTGTGAACAAAAATATATCAGGGAAATGTGTTCCAAGTTCTATGTTTTACCCAAAGGAGACAAACCTAGAAGCTTTATAATTCCAGAGTTATGATTATATGAGATAGATAGCTATCTTCAAGAAATTAACTTTCCAGCAATCACTCAGCAATAATTAAACATCTATTTCAAGTGAGCTGATGTAGAAAAAAATTAAGGAAACATTTAGAAGATAAAACTATATATGTTAACAGCCATCTGTGACAAACCCACAGCCAACACATACTGAATGACTAAAAGCTCAAAGCATTCTCTTTGAAAACAAAAACAAGGCAAAGATGCCCTCTCTCACCACAACTATTCAAAATGGTATTGGAAGTCCTAGTCAGGCCAATCCAGCAAGATAAAACAATCAAAGGCATTCAAATAGGAAGAGAGGATATCAAAATATTTTTTTGAAGATGATATCATTCTATGCCTAGAAAAACCCATAGTCTTTTCCTGAAGGCACCCAGATCTGATAGCTTCAGCAAAATTTCAGGAAACAAAATCGATGCATGAAAACCGGTAGCATTTCTATACACCAACAATATACAAGTTGAAAGCCAAATCAAGAATGCAGTTCCATTCACAATAGCCACAAAAAAGAATAAAATATCTAGCAATAGAGATAACCAGGAAGGTAAAAAATCTCTACGAGAATTATAAAACACTGCTAAAAGAAACCTGAGCTGACACAAACAAATGGAAAAGCATTCCATGCTCATGAATAGGAAGAATCGATATTGTTAAAATGATCATACTACCCAAAGCAAGTTACAGATTCATTGCTGTTTCTATCAAACTACCAATGACATTCTACACAGAATTAAATAAAAACTGTTTTAAAATTCATATGGAACCAAAAAAGAGCCCAAATAGCCAGGGCAATCCTAAGTCAAATGAACAAAGCCAGAGGCATTACATTACCTGACTTCAAGCTATCCTACAAAGCTTCAGTACTCAAAACAACATGGTATAGGTACAAAAACAGATATGCAGACCAATGGAACACTAACCACCATCTGACAAAGTTAACAAAAACAAGCAATGGGGGACTCCCTATTCAATAAATGGTGCTAGGATACCTGACTAACCATTGGTAGAAGATTGAAACTGGGCCCCTTCCTTACAACATGTAAAAAAATCAACTCAAGATGGAGTAAAGAGTTTAATGTAAAACCCAAACCTATAAAAACCCTGGAAGATAACCTAGAAAAATGTTATTCTGTACATAGGGTCTGGCACAGATTTCATTATAAAGATGCCAAAAGCAGCAATTCTAACATAAAAAAAAATTGGAAAACGAGACCTAAAAAAAGTAAAGAGCTTTGGAACAGCAAAAAAAAAAAAAAAAAAAAAAAAAAAAAAAAAAAAAAAAAAAAAAAAAACTATCAATAGAGTAAATAGAAAACCTACAGAATGGGAGAAAATATTTGCAAACTATGCACCTGACAATGGGCTAATATCCAGAATCTATAAGGAACTTAAACAAATTAACAAGCAAAAGACAACCCCATTAAAA
Source organism: Cebus imitator (assembly GCF_001604975.1). NCBI lineage: Eukaryota > Metazoa > Chordata > Mammalia > Primates > Cebidae > Cebus > Cebus imitator. The sequence continues at coordinate 1,588,449 of NW_016107526.1, forward strand.
AGTAGATATGAACAGGTAATTTTCAAAATAAGATGTTCATGCAGCCAACAAATATTTGAAAAAATGCTCAACATCATAAATCACTAGAGAAATGCAAATCAAAACCACAGGGAGACATCATCTCACACCAGTTAGAATGGCTCTTATTAAAAAGTCAAAAAATAACAGATGCTGGTGAGGTTGCAGAGAAAAGGGACTACTTGTATACTACCGGCAGGAATGTAAATTGTTTCAGTCTTTGTGGAAAGCAGCTTGGCAATTTCTCAAAGAACTTAAAACAGAATTAGCAGGTGACTCAGAAATCCCATTATTGGACATGGGATGGCTATACTGATTAGCTAAAACTAATGAGGATCTGTAATTGGAGACTGGGGTAGGGTCATTTTGGAGAGATCATGTGGAAAAAATTAAAATAGGTAAATTCATGTGGGAAGATGCGATTATTGTTGGAAGTAAAAGAGGGAGAAAGGATCATGGAAATATGCTTTAGGTTAATGCCAGAGGCTCTAACAAAGAAATACAAAAGTGCAAAGGGATTCAAATTCCCTACAGCGAACAGATAGAATGAACAGCTCTCTGACGCTAGGTCTGCGCAGGCTCTGCCACCTTCAACATATGCTTTCCAAGATGTCTTTGAACATCTTCTTTATCACAGCTTTCCAAAAGGGGAATAGATCATGGGGGAAAGCTATGAAATAGTACTTTTGAACTTTCTCAATTGAAGTACAATATAAAACCAGAAAAGTTTATAAAGTATAAGTGTATTGCTTGCTAAACCGTCACCCATATGACCCCCATTCAGGCCAAGAAATAGAATATGCTCAGCATCAGGACACCCCTTCACATCTTTACCCAATCATTCCCACTGGTGACTTCTAACACAATATAGATTACTTTTATCACCTTATACACTTTAGATCAGTGGGTATGAGAGGATTTGATGGCCAGGTTTAAAGCGGTATTTGTTACTTCTGCTTAAATTCCATCGGCCAGGAGTCAGTCACATAGACATGCCTGTCTGCAAGGGTTGGAAAACATAGTCCGCTCAGACTGTGGCGAGCAGGTAGCTATGGGAGACAGTCAGCAAGTATCTATTCCATTCCTCATGAGTATCTTCTAATTAGCCTCATCTCCCAAGATCTTAACACAATCAGGGGCCAGGAGCAAAGCTACAAGAACATATAGTCATCCATTCCAAAGCCAAGGAAGAGATAACTGTAAATACTAATGCTTTAATGTTTTGTGCCTGTCAAAACTGAGTTACTTTTAAGTACCTTTTAAATGAATGCAGGTTATCCCTATAAGATCACTCTCATATATATATATATATATATATATACACACATATATATATATATACATATATATATATATAAGAGTATGCAAAAGAATATACTACAGAATATTAACTTCATATATAAACTTCACAATATGTATGTATATTGAAGTATATATCTGAAGTTTATATATATAATATATATATATATATAAATATATATAATTGAAGTTAAAAGTAGAAAAAGAAAGGATAAACAGAGAACAGTCAGCTAATCTTCCATGAATTTTCCAACAGTAAGAGTCACATATATGAATAGTTGGTTATAGATATTTAGTAAGAAAAATGTGAATAGTTAATATTGCCTTGGCAAGTTCCGTGACAATTTTGTTCTAATTCGCCTCTCAAATCCAGGGCTTAACTACAGTCATATTTTATGTTTCTATTCAACCCAATTGATTTACATTTTACCATTATAATAGGCTGAATTATGTTCCCCCCACCTCAATTTATGTAACCATGGATAGCCCTAATGCCCAATGTGACTGTATTTGGAGATAAGGCCTTTACTGAGGGAATTAAAGAACAAGGTCAAAAGTATGGAGTCCTAATCCAATAGGACTAGTGTCCATCTAAGAAGAGGACACACCAGGAGTGGGTATGCACAATGCAAAGGCCATGTGAGGACTCAGAAATCCAAGCCAAGTACAAAGGCATCATTGGAAACTAACCCTGCCAGCGCCCTGATTTTGGACTTCTAGCCTCCAGAACTGTGAGAACATCATTTCTGTAGTTTAAGCCATCCAGTCTGTTCTATTATGGCAGCCCTGGAAGACCAGTATAACAGTCCTCTGGCAAGCTGAATCAAATCATTTTTTCCTGTGACATGTTTTTTTTTTTTTCTTTGACGTTTTTCTCACTCTTCTTTGTCTAACTGGTATCCCCATCCATAATTCCCTTTGCTTTTCCCATATCTTATGTATGTTTCACTCTACCTAAGGCCTATGTATCTGCAAAACTTCCTTAAACATTTCAGTTCACCATCAAGTTACTCAACACCCCTGTTGTTTTATGATCTACATGAAACTGGCTATAATTCTATTAATTCCCAGTGTCTACCTTTCTGTATATGAGCCTTGTCTCTCTAGTAAGCCTAGCTTCATGAGTTCATGGAATAGGTGTCAGTCAACTGAAAAACATTTGTACATTGCTACAGGTAGAACATATTCTCAGAGAGATTTCAGTTTAGGCAAGGAAGCAGTAGCAATTGACTTTGAAGGAGGTAGATATTTCATAACCAGAGGCTCTTAATAATAATAATACTATATTGTCGTCTCATTTAAAGCTCAGAAACTCATAAGATAAATATTTCAAATATGAGAAAACATTTAGAATGGTTTATTAACTTATATAAAATTGTACAACTTATTAATGGCATATTTTTCATGATTTTTTAACTATGGCACACTAGCATCTCATATACCATATCCCCTCTTTTCAAATGTTTTTAAGACAAAATTCTGGGCCTATCATTTCTTTCTTCTTTCTTTAAGGTCAAATTGACCTAGGTTAATCAGCAATATTTGAGTATCAGCCTTATAAAAACCATAGGATAAAAGGATTTTAAATGGTGATTTGCTCAAGAATAGAACAAATTTATTCTTTATTTCATTTGTTCATTCTCCCTTGCTGGAGGTATGTCACTATGTCGCTGAGATACCTGCAAATATCTGTAACCATGGATTTTTGAAGGTTAAAAAAATCTAGTTGTTACCTAAGAATGTCCAAGAGAGACAGTCACATAGTATAAACCCTTTGATTAACACAGCCAAAAGCCTTTCTAACTATATTATAGTGAAGCAAGCACGTTGGGTTTTCAGTTTCAAGAGTACTTTCATTTAGGGAGAAAAATGATGTATGCAATATAGAGTTATAAACACAAATCCAGGGCTTAAATGCAGTCATATTTTATGTTTCTATTCAACCCAGTTGATTTAGCTCACTGCAGCAGAGAACTCTCAACTGCTTTGCCCTTCAGCCTAATTTTGGTACTGTGACCTACGTAATCCTGTAATCTGATTTACTGAATACCAACACTATGATAAGGGGAAGTTTGCAGAATCACATATTTCTCATATCACAAGTCCCCTAAATACAAATAATTTTTTGCTGGAAAAGACTCAAAAGCTGTTGATTATAAAGAATAATTTCTGCCGGGCTCAGTGGCTCACGCCTGTCATCCCAATAATTCAGGAGGCCAACGTGGGTAGGTCACTTGAGGTCAGGAGTTTGAGAACAGCCTGGCCAACATGGCGAAACTCCATCTCTGCTAAAAATACAAAAATTAGCTAGGTATGGTGGTGCACGTCTGTAATCCCAGCTGCTCAAGAGGCTGAGATAATCTATTGAACCCAGGAGATAGAGGTTGCAGTGAGCCAAAATTATGACCCTGCACTCCAGTCCGGGCAACAAAATGAGGCTCTGTCTCAAATAATAACAATAACAATAATAATAATAATTTGCAAGAAACAAAAAAACAATGTTAAAGGTCTAGTCTGGAAGCTTTGTGGCTAAATATTTACTAGGTTGTATCTTCCGGCATTCTGAGGTTGATGGAAAACATAAGGCCAATTGTTGTTTTTTTTTTTTTTCTTTTAAACTATGTTTGTTACAGCTTCAGTGCCCATCTTTTTCATTTAAAATCTGGACATAAAAATGTTGCCCAAATCAGAAGTCTTCTTGAAAACAATTCTGAAGTAAGTTAGAACTTCAGAGGCCCAATAATTGCGCTATTTCCATCATGGCTAATGTTTTGGGCTTTCAAAATGTAGTGAACCCGTTCTCTTACCACACCCACTCCTCCAATCCATTTCAAGGTTTGCTATCAGGTAGTTTCTGCCAACAATATCAGTTTTTGTCAGACAGTTGTCATTCTCTCTCCAACCCTCATGATGATATTTGTTTATAAAAAACCAAATTACTTCAAATAAAATAAAAAATATAGATCCTGTGACTTATACACAAGCCTGAGTCTAATAATTTCAAATAGACCCAAAGCTTCAGTTTTACCTGGTTGCAACATTAACATTTCTATAGGTTGCCCCAGATCTTCATATATGTTAGACCCACGTAATTGCAATGTATTCAGCAACATTAAATAGATCAATTGTTCAGTACATACCAATTCTAGTTTGGCACTTTTAGTAGTAATAATTAACTCCGCTATGTTCATATGGACAAATTTATTTTTCCTCAGGGAAATTAATTCGTATATTGCTCTAGGAGCTAGTGGATCTCCTCTGAAACAAGCCTTGTCATCTTAGTTTGGCCCTTGCTTGGTTACAACTAAGCAGCCTTTTCCTTCACAGCAAATAAGAGCCCTGTGTGCCCCAGCTGTCCCTAATTAGGTTACTCAGTGTCTTTCTGGGTGACTGATTAAACAAGCTTCAGCTTTTCCAAACTGACTTTCTTTTTAAAATAAAGGAACCAGGTCATTTTGTCAAAGCCCCAAAATTATGCTGAGCAATTTTAAGTATAGTTCTATTTAAGATGACTAAAGCAATTTCATAAAAATTCATTAATCAATTTGATTGAAGAGTCTCCATTTACAAGATATCAGCACAAAACATTTTTAATGTTTTTTTTCAGAAACTGCTACCAATAGGACTTTGAGAACTTCATTTTATCTTTGGGGTTTGCTTGCAATAATTTAGAAGCCTTTATTCACTTTTGGGGTTCTTTCAGTTGTTAAAGCAGTTTAGTATAGGTAAGATTTTAATTTCATACGGGATGAAAACTATTGTTATCATTCACCATAGCTAACCTTCTTAATCGTGAAACTTGGGCTGAGATGGAGGTAAACATGGTAAGAATTTTGTTAAAGTTTCTTCCATACTGAGGAACCCTATCTTATAGAAGGAGGAACTGAAGTCAAAGGATATTACAAATACTAGCACAAAGGAGATATTTTATATATACTTATGGATGAATAAACACTAAAATTTAATCAAATCCATTAAGGTATTTGCCTACATGAAATACCTCTTCACTATGAAAACAGAAGCTCTCTCTTATGATTCAGGCAGAGTTTAAATTAGATCTATTTTTGAGTTTGACTTCTATGTGTCAACTTCACCCTCAGAAGTACCCCTTCTGATGTCAGGGGGTAACTGGTTTCCTGGGCTTGCTTCTGGGATGTTACAGTAGGGATGGAGGGATGGCCCTTGTTAAGTTGGCTGTCTTTTCTTATAGTCATACCTGCTGTTTCCTTACATGAGCATCATATGTGCATGGTGGTGAGGTTATTTTCCCCTTTCTAGTGGTTATCAGCACTTAATCTCATTATCTATCAGAGAACCAAATCCAAAGCATCTCGAAAATGAATTTTTGGTCTCATGTGAGATTCAGCTTCATCTCCAGGGATCTTACCACATGGTGCTAAATGTTTCTATCCTTAGAAGCAAGCCATCTTTGATCTTGTGGGGTTGTCCATTAGCCTCCAAACTCTATTTATAAAGCATCAACTTTGGAGCTAAGAAAAAAATGTGCAGGGTCAATCTCCCACATCCTCAGCAATTAAGGGATTATAGAGGTAGTCTTTGTACCCTCACTATATGGCCATATCACCATGCTATCTCTCACTAGAACTCTAGATTTTGGAAAAGGTCAACAAGCCCCATGGTTCAGGTAACATCTAATAGGCATATAAGATATCTTCACCTCTTTTCTTACAGATTCCCACAAAACTCACAAGTATTCTCTACGTTGGTTTGCTATTGCTTCATAACAAACTATCTCTAAACACCCAAAACAATAGACATTCATTATCACACAAAACTTTGGTCTGAATGTTATCACTGTAATTTCTGCCTCATTTGGCAACTTCCAGTGCTAAGAAATGATCTTGGACAGTTATTCACAATACAAGCCACAATGGTGGTTTCTCTAATTAGATCTCTTCCCCTATCAAAGTAATTTTTAATCAAAAAGTCTAAGTTTACTAGTGAGGCAGATAAAGGATAACTTAGTAAAGTTTCTAAAATTAAAATACTATTTTTGTGTCATGTGAAACAAAAGGGCCTGTAAGCAAATACTTTAGGAACAAAGCTTATGGAATATTTCTCCTATGAAGATTCATAGATCACAAATGCATCCTTAGGTCTTTGAGAAGTATTCTAGTGCAGACACAGAGTTAAACATGCCCAGCTGAATTTGTAGCACTATCATTCACTATCTAGGTAGTGTAAAATCTCTTGACTTTCTTTGCCTCAAGTTATTATTATATGAAATAGGGCAATAATAGCTTTTGTCTCATAAAGAGATTTTAAGAATTAAATGATATAATATATGAAACTCTGAACCTGAACCCCATACATACATTCAGAAAATGCTCAAAAAATGTTAAGTAATAGCAATATTAATATTTCCCAAACTTATGATCATGAAAATACATTTTTAAAAGTGTTGGACTAGGGATTATAGTGAGAGGCAATTTTATGATCACTTTTCTTTGGCCCATTTGATGTTGGGCCTAAAATACACCACTCAACTTCTTGCCATGAGTTTGAGGGCATAGATGAAATTGCTGAGAAGTCAAACATAATTTGTTTCACTTAAAACCAATTTTTTTACATCAATGGAAACAGAATTTTGCCTTAAGGATTTAATAAATATTCTTACCTCACACCCTCAAATGACCAATTGTTATATTAAGTGAGGATGACAGAAGTGTTAGATATAGTGAACCTCAAGTTTCTCTTCAAAGAATCCATATGTCAGTGTGTTCAGCTCTCTTATGTTTTAATTCTGTATTTTTAAAGTTTAACTTTCTAGTTCTCTGTGCCCCCTTGCCTCTAGTTTTGATAAACAACTTTCCCGCCAGTTCTAATCAGTAGTTCATGTCTGTTCCCTTGGTAACCTGCTATGATCTGTTCTGTAACCATCTTCCTGCCAAACTACCCACCCCACCACTCCAGCTTGTACCCCTGCTCTCTTTAAAATAGCCAGTCAGAATTTGTTTAGACTGTGAGGGCTAACCCTAGCCAATAGGGTAACGACACAGCAGTAGGGGCTACCTGCATCAGGAATAAGAACGCCTTTCACTCCTTTGTCCGGGTGTGTGTTTGCAATTGCTCCATCTATGAGACACACCCTTCTATAGAAGTAAATTGCCTTGCTAAGAAAATTAATATTTAAGAGCTACTTCTTTTGCAGCACCAAAAATTTACATATAACAGAAGGAAAGAAAAGAAGCAATGAACAGTCATGAAAATTGGATAAGAGAGTATTGGAATTATAATCATGAAAAGATGGTCGGTCCTAGAAACAGCTAAGGAGTAGTAGGGAGAAATGTTCAGGAGAACTTATTAATAAGTTTATCCACTAGTAACCAACATGTAAACTTATGTTTTCTTTTCTCCCTTCTCTCTAATTTACCCTCTGGGGAACGAAAAGCAGAGGAGAGGTCAGAGTAAGGATGTGAGAGTTCTGTCAATTATCCCTCAATAAATGTAACAGAAGCAGTGTTGGAAAGAAGCTTAAAGTCATAAATACAAATTCCCTGCCAGAGAAAGAGCCTTCTCTCCAAAATCTCTGGCAGATGGTTGTTCAGCATCTGAAATATTTTCAATAATAGAAACTTACTGCTTTTCCAGACATCAGGATACCTCTAATTTTTTAGAATCTTTTTTATATTAAGCTGTATTTAGGTTCCAGTAACTTATCTTTGTATGTAGTTCTACCCTGTGAAGCAAAGCAAGCCTCATTCTTCTTTCAGCTGGCAAACTTCATTCATTTGAAAACTGATATTATGGCCCTTGAAGCTTCCTTTCTTTAGGTTACATATATCCAGTTCATGAAGAGTCTACATAAGACTGACCTCTGGTCAAATCACCAACCTGAATTTCTTCTAGTAGATGCATTATCATTTTCAAGTATCTAATTTAAACTTACATTTCAAGGATGAATCTAGAATTATGAATGTACTAATTGCACTTGTTCTACATTCTAATGAATTCTAAGTTTGTCTTCAGATATAGATAACAGAAATTTATATCTAGGACTTCCTTGCTAGACTTGAGTCAAAAAATAATCTGAAAGTAATTCAGTAAATTCATGTCACATGATACACCTCTGTTGAATTTCAGATATGTACTATTGAGTCAATGGGAAACTAGATTTTCTGTCTGGTTACTTACAGAGTACATGACACACAGCCCAAAAAAGTAGGGGAGAGTGGTTTACCTACAGCTCTGACGTGGAAATTTTTCTGACTTACATTATAGAGATTGTTACGCTTTGACTTAAGAAAAATTGCTGTAATCTGAAGGACAAGATTTAAAAATCAAAGGAGACAAGTATAGTTATTCACTAGGCAAAGAAACATGCTTTCAGTTTGGTGCTTAATAGTCCTTAATTCAAGGAAATAAGGACAAAGCAGGTTGAGTTGTCTTATTCTTCTTACACACAACATGTTGAAGACTTGACTCCTTATGTCCCCATAAACAAATATCAAAAGAAATAAGGGCAAGAATCTTTTGGATTGCAAGAGCAAATACTCTATCTTGACCACACATTTGAAATGTCTGGTTTCTATTGTAAAGTGGACAAAAAGCCAAAACTTTCTTTTTAATTCAAGAACTCTATTGATGACATAGTGATGTGAAGATGAATATTATAGATTTCATATTTTTCAGGAAAATAATTTTTCTTATTTAATTGGAGTTTCAAAAAGTAACAATGACATATTTACATATGGAATAATACTTTTGTCCTCCAATACAAAGTAAGTAAAGACAGAAAGTTCACTGATTAAATGAGGATAAAATTTATAGTATTGCCATATCTATCATGGTTACATTGAATTTTTGTTCTGCAGAACAAAAATATTAAAACTGTCACAAAATCAGGCTCAGTCCAGGATTCTGTCATCTTCAACACTTGAAAAAGCACTGCTTTTAATCTATAATCTAGTCCTTGGTTGCACTCAAGCTAAGCGCATTTCAAAGCCCTGCAAAGTACCTCACTATAGCCAAAAAATATATAAAGTAGACTAATGAAATGACCTTACTTAACTGTGGTATCTTACCGTTATGCTACTATCAAACATAAAGGAAATTAAATTTTAAGAACACATTTAAAAATGACCAAAAGAATCATTGCTGAATCTCAACTAAGGAAATTACAGTGAGACCACAGTTCATACAATGTACTATCTTAGACCCTTATTTTATTGGCAAGCTACTGTTTTTCACAAGATTACAAAATTAATAAAAACCCAAAGCAACATAAGAAGCTAAGAGCTAAAATTCTAAATATGTATGAGTTCAAAGAGAATAGCACAGAAGGCTATATTTTTCTTAAAATCTTAGAGAGATTCAGAGAAGACAAGGTAACCATATTTTATGATACAAAATCAAAATATAACAATGACCATAAAAATGGGATTGTCCACTCAAGGAGGGCTTATAGTTATTGTCTTTTAATTAACACAGCATTTCCAACAACTCACATATTTCTCTAGAAATGTTGATTTGTAAAACGTTGCTGAATTTACACTTGGGTTTAAACATGTAAAGAATAAAGCTTTTCCAGATACTATTATAGTAAACTGAAAGGAGAGAAATTTTTCAGAGATCCATAGGCATCAATTTTGCTTCCTCTTTTTGAATGAAGGTACGGCTTCATTGATCCTGAATGTGGTTCAGGAACTAAAAGGGACTGAAGCTGGACAGCATTCTCTTAACTGAAGGTGTAGATTTTTTTTTTTTAATGTTTTAAGTTTTACCTGAATGGTAATGTAAGTCTGTGTCTGTCCAGGTTAGGAAAGGTTCTTCTGCGCCAGCAGCTGTGTGTTCCCATAAGGAAGTCAAAGACCATGGAAAAGCCCTCCAACATGTTCCTGTGGCTCCTTCTTTATGTTGCTACTTTGCCTTTTTTTTTTTCTTTGGAGACATAGTCTCACTCTGTCATCCAGGCTGGAGTGCAGTGTTGCCATCTCGGCTCACTGCAACCTCTGCCTCTAAGATTCTCCTGCCTTAGATACCGGACTAGCTGGGACTATGGGCATGCCACCATGCCCCGCTAATGTTTGTATTTTCAGTAGAGACTGGGTTTCACCATGTTGGCCAGGCTAGTTTCAAAATCTGACCTCAAGTGATCCACCCACTTTAGCCTTCCAAAGTGCTGGTATTATAAGCATGAGCCACTGCACCTGGGTTGCTTCTGGTACCTTCCACATCCTTGAGGAAGAAATGTAGAACTTTGCATAGGCATAGGCAAAAACTTCATGACTAAAACACCAAAAGCATCATCAACAAAAGCCAAAATAGACAAATGGGATCTAATTAAACTCCAGAGCTTCTACACAGCAAAGGAAACAATCATTAGAGTGAACTGGCAACCAATAGAATGGGAAAAAATTTTTGTAATCTATCCATCTGACAAAGGATTTATATCCAGAATCTACAAGGAACTAAAACAGATTTACAAGAAAAAACAAATCCATTCAAAAGTGGGTAAAGGATATGAACAGACACTTTTCAAAAGAAGACATATATGAGGCCAAGAAACTTATGAAAAAATGCTCATCATCACTGGTCATTAGAGAAATGCAAATCAAAACTACATTGAGATACAATTTCACACCAGTTAGAATGGCGATCATTAAAAAATCAGGAGACAACAGATGCTGGAGAGGATGTGGAGAAATAGGAACACTTTTACATTGCTGGTGGGAGTGCAAATTAGTTCAACCATTTGGGAAGGCAGTGTGGCGATTCCTCAAGGACCTAGAAATAGAAATTCCATTTGACCCAGCAATCCCATTACTGGGTATATATCCAAAGGATTATAAATGGTTCTATTATAAAGACATATGCACATGTATGTTCACTGCAGCACTGTTTACAATAGAAAAGACTTGGAACCAACCCAAATGCCCATCAATGATAGACTGGACATGGAAAATGTGGCATATATACACCATGGAATACTATGCATCCATAAAAAAATGGTGAGTTCACGTCCTTTGAAGGGACATGGATGAACCTGGAAACATCATTTTCAGCAAACTGACACAAGAACAGAAAATCAAACACCACGTGTTCTCACTCATAGGTGGGTGTTAAACAATGAGAACACCAGGAAGGGAGCATCACACACTGAGGTCTGTGGTGGGGGGCTCTAGGGGAGGGACAGTGGGAGGTAGGGAGTTGGGGAGGGATAACATGGGGAGTAATGCCAGATATAGGTGATGGGGATGGAGGCAGCAAACCATATTGCCATGTATGTACCTTTGCAACAATCCTGCATGTTCCTCACGTGTACCCCACAACCTGATGTGCATTTATATATATATATATATTTTTTAAAATAGAACTTTGCAGTAGATGTGTACATTTCCCCTTTCCATTATATGCCTGTAATGCTGAAGAATGTTATAAGCAATTTTCTTTTCCTGTGACAAAGAGGTTAATAAGAAGCATTGTTGACCTAATGCTAAAACATTATTTGGAATGATGCTAATACATTATTATTTACTAATACATTATTTGGAAGAAAGTGGAGAATCTTTGGGGTCTTCTTGAACAATACTATGATAAATTACATACAAGAAATATAGAAATTGAATATCATTTGGTAGACCAAGATGATGAAAAGAAGAAAGTTGGGAAACAAAATGTAACTAGTCTGACAAGAAACATTGAAGATGTTTGCTTACCTATCTCAATGTAAAAATACATAGAGAACATTACAGAGAAGATTCTTAGGTAAGAATTTTCTTTTTTAATTCTCAAAGATCGAGAAAGTTTTCCATTCAGTTTTCATGAACTGAAAGACAAGTTTGTAGTGTCTGAAGAGTAGAATTAAAAGGATCTTAGATTGCATCTAAAAATGTGCCCACTCAAAACTCTGAGTCATGAATAACATGGTCTTATTTTACTTTAATTCGCATTTTCTCATGACCCATGATATTAAGCATCTTTTCATATCAATATTGATACATACACATGTCCATTAAAGCATGCCTACTTGGGAAAGGAAATTAAAAGGGAAAGAAATTAAAATCTCCACCTGTAATTTTGTTTCTACTTTTCCTTTGAGTTTTGTCAACCCTTGTTCAATGTATTTTGAAGCTCTGTTACTAAATAAATCCAAATATTTAATAAATTGACCCATTGGTCATTATGCAATGACACAGTTTGTCTTTCATAGTATTCCTTTTTATTAAAGCTACTTTGGTTGATAGTAATATAGTCATACCACCCTTCCTAACTTAGTGTGTACATGGATACTTTTGCTCATTCTTTTAGTTTCTACTTGTCTGTGTATTTATAGTTAATGTCAATCCTTTATAAATTCCATAGAGTTCCATCTTGCTTTTCTATCCAATCTGATAATACCTGATTGTATTTGGACTTTTAATTCATTTATATTTAATATAATTATTTGAATGGATGTTTTAAAGCCTACTATACTGTCATTTGTCTTCTATTTTACCTCCCTTGGGGTGGGATGGTAAAGAGGAACAAGGAAGATCTTAGTTGTATTTTTAAAATATAGAATTCTAACTTGTAGATATACCTTATTATTATGTTTGGAATTTTTTTAGAGATTAAAGTATTAATATTCATCCTTAATTTTTCATAATTCATACAGAGTGGCATATCACTACATTTATCACACAATAATCTTATAACCTGTATAATTAAATGAATCCTTTCCTTTGTATTACATCTATCCCATATTTAGTGTGCCATTTAAAAATTATATACGCTATAAATTCCATTAAACATTATTTTTTATTAAAATAGTCAATTGATTTTTAAGATAATTTAAGAAAGAAAAATAGCCTGTTTATACTTAGTACATATTTACCTTAGGCCCTGTTCATTCCTTTCTATAGATGTTAATTTCCATCTGATGTGATTTTCATCTTCTAAGAACTTACTTTACCATTGATATGTTTTCCGTTATAGGTCTAATGACACCAAATGCTTTCAGCTTTCATCTAAGATTATCTTGATTTGACCTTCATTTTTAAGGCATTTTTCAGTAGATATGGAAATCTAGGTAGAGAGTTTTCCTCCCAACACTTTAAATATGCAATTCCATAATTTACTTCATTATTTCTATTAAAAATGCAACCATCAGTCTTACAGCTGTTCTGCTGTATATAATGTGTGTTTTTTTCTCTGGCTCTTTTTATGATGTTCTCTTTCCTTTTTAGAATTCAGAAATTTTACAACATGGTACCTAGGTATAATATTCTTTTCTTTTTTTAAAAATATATATTTTATTGTGTTTTAGGTTTTGGGGTACATGTGAAGAACATGCAAGATTGTTGCATAGGTATATACATGGCAATGTGGTTTGCTGCCTTCCTCCCCATCGCCTATATCTGACATTTCTCCCCATTTTATCCCTCCCCAGCTCCCCACCCCATACTGTCCCTCCCCTAGTTCCCCCCAACAGACCCCAGTGTGTGATGCTCCCTGTCCTGTACCCATGTGTTCTCATTGTTCAACACCCACTAGGCATAATTTTCTTTGGATTTATCTTCCTTGGGATTCACTGACTTTCCTGGACTTAAGGGTTTGTTATTTTTAAAATCAAACTTGAAAGGATGATGGTTATTATTTCTTGATATATTTTAGTCCTATTTCCTCTATTTTATTTTTCTGACAATTTGAGCAATAACAAAATGCTATTGCTCTTGGTATTGTCTGATAGATGGGTTGTTGAGATGCTACTCATTTCCTTTCATTTTTAAAAATATTCTGTGTTTCAATTTGAATAATTTCAATTGATCTGTTTTCAAGCCCACAGATTATTCTATTGTGTTCATTATATCCTCATCCCACACTTACAGAGTTGAGAAATTATCAGTTTTAATTATATTTCTAGAATTTATTATCACAATAATTATTATCAATTATTATATTGGCAACAATTTATTAGTATCAACAACTAACAATTTAGTATTACAAGTTACTCTGCCATTATTGGAAACTGGAAGAGTTTAGAAAACAGATAATACTTCAGATTATAAATTTTAAATTGAAAATCACCTAGATACTACATAAAAACTAAAGAAATCTAGGTCAGGCACAGTGGCTCACACCTGTAAACCCAGCACTTTGGGAGGCTGAGGCAGGCAGATTACTTGAGGTGAAAAGTTTGAGATCAACCATGGTCAACATGGTGGAACCCCATTTCTACTAAAACTACAAAAATTAGCCAGGCATGGTAGTGCATGGCTATAATCCAAGCTACTCGGGAGGCTGAGGCAGGAGAACTGTTTGAACCTGGAGGTGGAGGTTGTAGTGAGCTGCGATCGTACCACTGCACTCCATACTGAGTTACAGAGTGAAACTCCATCTCAAAAAATAAAAAGTTTAAAAATTAAAAAAAAGAAATCTAAATAATGAACTTTGTTCATAATGTCTTAATATTGGTTTATTAATATTAATGAATGCATCATAGCAACATAAGATGTTGAGAGGGGAAACGAGATGGGTATATTGTAATTATAATACTTTTGAAATTTTTCTGTAAATCTAAAATTCTCCCAAAAAGTCTGTTTGAAGAGCCATCTGCAATCTTCAGAATATAAAACTATAGAATGACATAATATCACATAAATAGCTTGTAATTCACCTATTTTCTTGCTAAGCATACCTTAGGCAATTTCCCAGCACTGAAATATTCTTAAAAACTATACTTGAATAAATACATGTTATTTCATCACTTGGATATGTAATGATTTTAAAACTATTATTTAGTTAGCTTTTGAAATTACTTTCCATATTTCAAGCTTATAATGCTATAGTGAACATTATGGGATGAATCCCTAGAATTATAATTACTAAGTCAAGGGTAAGAACATTTTTAGAGTATTGATACATAATAGCCAAATTGCTACTCACAGCATTTTGCAGTATGCTTATCTTCTCACTTATCAAAAGACCATCTCATTTATTAATAGGTCTTTATCACCTGTCATGATCAATTTATTTGTTTAAATTGAGCCAAAGTGAATGAGAATGTCTTTTGCCACCTACAACCTTGACGTATGGTTCGTATTTTATTCTTTACCTTGCCAACGTGATAAATAAAATGCTTCCCTTTATTTTGTATTATTTAAGTGAAGTTTGCTCTTTATTACATTATTTTTCATCAGCTACTTGCATTTCTTTCTTTCGATTAACTTTTAATCATGTTTATACATTTATTGAACACTTACTATGTACCAGACACTGCCTGGTGCGGTAGAGACAATGATGAGGAAGAGAGATATCTCATGGAGCTGTCAGATTACCACGAGAGAGCAATGTTAAACAAATGCCTGCACAAAGTATAAAATTACATAGAAATTGCTGTGAAACTTTCTATAAGAAAAAGCCAAACAAGAAAATTCTAGCATATTCTATGCATGTCTTATGCCAGTAATTCTATTAGTGTTTATTTTTGGGAAAAAAAAAAAACTTTCTATTTACTTTATTGATCATTATTTAATATTTTGTTTTGTTTTGCTTTGATATAATTATTCATTTTATGGGGAAAAAAAGTCCAGACAGAAAGCCAAACAGCATGTGTATATCATAAATTACTGAACTGCTTCAAGAATTGTGCCCTTCTCAACAGGATGGCTGTAGATTGCAGAGTAATGAGAACAAAGTGTAGCAATGGCTTCACTCCATTCCACTGACTCCTGCTCCCACCTGTGCCACAAATAAGTCTTCATGATTATTTAGGATCACACTGAAAGCTGCCCTGATAGTCTATGTGTAGGATTTAAATACCTTATTGAAGAAGTATACAGATTTATGATAAGAATAGTTAGCCAGTTCAGTTGCAGAAAAAGGGTGGCAATATTTGGCATTCTACACTAATCGCCAAGTGACTAACCCCCATATAAAAAGCTAGTCTTCACTGTCCTCTCCATTTGCTCATTCCTTAAAGAAAATAAATATCAACAACCAAAGCACATATGATTGGCAGTTTTTCCACTCGAGGTTATGACAAAATCTAGGCAAAATCTATTACTATACAAGTTTTCTAAGAAAAACAGTAATTAAATGTATAAGACCCTACCACAAAAGAAACATAAAAATGAAGAATAAATGATGAGCTAAACACAATATTGCTTGATAGAGACAAACAATAGCACAGCTATTAAGAATAATTAGAATCATAACACCGCCTACAGGGACAGAACTTGCATGTTAGATAAGGAAAGAGCTATCATTTTCCAGACTCACTACAATTAAAATGCAGACTCACTGCAAATTAAAGGAGGCCTAGGGTGTCAGATATGTGGTAGAAATAGCCAGGTCCAATAGATTAAATCCTATTAAAGTCATTTGTCCACAATGTTAAAATTTACTATGACATTTAATAACCATTTCATGAAGAAGGATTTTTTAACAACACAATGTAGTTCAGTTTAGAAAAAAACAAACTATACTATTTAGGTAATGTTTTCATAAATATTGCTCTGTCCTTATGCTTCCTTTCTAAAATGATAAAAATGTATACCAAGGCATGGGGGTCAAAGACTGGAAACTCTTGAAGAAACTCTAGGCATTACTTCCTCATTTAATTCCCATGGTAGGTAAAACTCAAAGGTAGTTCTCAAGATTTCCCACCTCCTGCTGTACACAACCTGTATCATTCTTGGGACTCTGGGATAAATTTTACTCCTGTGATGACATCACACAGCATGACAAAATTGAATTTAAGGAAGGGAGGTTATCTGGAATGAGTCTAATCACAGAAGCTCTTTAAAACAGAGTTTTCTCTGGTAAGTGACAGAAAAGTGCAGGTATGAAGCATGAGAAGAATTTGGCACATGGTTACCAGCTTGAAGACTGGAGGAAGCATGTGACAAATAATATGGGCAGGCTCTGGCAATTGAGAGTAACCCCTGGCTGACAATCAGTAAGAAATTGAAAACATCAGCCCTACAACTGTAAGGAACTGGAGTGTGGACACAACAAACATGAGCTTGAAAGTCATTTTGTTTTCCTGAGCCTCCAGATAGTAATTAAGCCTAACCAACACCTTGATTTTAGCTTCTGAGAGTCTAGGCAGAGAAACCATTTATACGGTACCCAGACTTTTAACTTACAGAACTTTGAGCTAATACATGATTGCTGCTTTGAAGCACTGAGTTTGTAGTAATTTATTGCACAACAACAGAAATTAATATAATTCAGAAGGAGACCTGATATGCCTGCGAGACCTTCTTAAGAGGAGAATTAAGGGGTTATTAATGGCATGGAACAAGGAAAATCTTACTTCTTTTACAACCCGCTTTTCCCTTAAAGTTAAAATGCTGAGTTCAGAAGACCACAACCAGGAGGGACAAAGGACAGATAGTAGACTCTTCATATTGCCTGCGAACTACAGGTCTTAAGCTAAGGCATCAAAGCTACTTCTGGAGCCTTGCATGTGATACAGCCTGATTCAACGGGGTAGAAAATTAGACATTTGGGAAGAAACTGTAAGTCAGTACAACAGAATGTAGACTGTACTACAGTGGCCCCTGCTCTAAGTCAATTTCTACACATCAATTTATAACAAAAAGTATCTGATACTCGAAACAGCTTTGAATGCCTAATACTGAATAATAATATTAAATAAATAAGGTATCCCAAGTATTGTTAGGAGCTGATCGTTTTTAAACATCTATTGAAGAAAGTACTGAAAGTCCTTTAAGACTTCTTAGACTCAATTCCAATTATCTCTAATGATGAAAAAGATCTGTCAGCAATGGTCAGATTCCAGCAGAAAAATGAGGTTAGCAATGAGAATAATTTGATCTGAAATACTATTTTTTTGTTGTTTTTAAATTGTTATCACCAGTTATTTCATTGAAGACAAGCCATATGTGTTATTTTTTTAAAGACTTTATTTTTTTAGAGAAGTTTCGACTTCAGAGTAAAATTGAGAGAAAGTCACAGATATTTCCCATATAAACCCTGCCTTCGTGTGCATAGCTTCCCCCATCATCAACATCCCCCACCAGAGAGCTACATTTGTTAAAGACCGATGAATCAATACTGACAGATCATAATCACCCAAAGTCCAGAGTTTGCATTAGGGTTCACACTTGGTGCTACATATATAGGCTCCAACAAATGTGTAACGACGTATCTGCCATTATAGCAACCACCATATTCACTATCCAAAAAATCCTCTGTGTTCTGCCTATTCATCCCCAAGACCCCTGTAACCTACTCATTTTTTAAATTGTCTCCTTAGTCTTGCCGTTTCCAGAATGACATATAGTTGAGATTCTATAGCACATAGTCTTTTCAGATTAGTTTATTTCACTTAATAATATACACTTAAAGTTCAGCCACATCTCTTATGACTTGATTGCTCATTTCATTTTAGCACTAAATAATATTCCATTGGATGTACCACAGTTGATTTATAGACTCACCTACTGAAGGTCATCATGACTGTTTCCAAAGTAATTATGAGTAAAATTGATCTAAACATCCATGTACAGGTATTAGTGTGGACATAAGTTTTCAACTCCTTTGCATAGGTGCCATGGAGTGTGATTTCAGAATCATAGGGCAAGACTATACATAGTTTTGTAAGAAACCACCAAACTTCCTCTAAAGTGGCTATACCATTCTAGATTTCCACCAGAAATGAATGACAGTTCCCATTGGTCCACATCCTTGTCAGCATTTGGTATTATCAGAAAACTAGACTTTGGTCATACTAATAGATGCATAGTGGTATCTCATTGTTGTTTGGATTTGCATTTTCCTAATAACATATAATATAGAATATCTTTTTGTAGGCCTACTTGCCATTTATTTTTAAATGTTTGGTGAGGTGTCTGTTAAGGTCTTTGGCCCATGTTTTAATCAGATTGTTGTCTTTTCCTGAGTTTTAAGAGTTCTTTGAATATTTAAAATAATAGTCGTTTATTAGATGTATCTTTTGTATATTTTTCTCCTGAGCCTGTAGCTTGTCTTTTCATTCTCTTGACAGTGACTTTTGCATAGCAGAAGTTGTTCATCTTAATGAAGTCCAGCTTACCAATTATTTCCTGAATTCTGCCTTTGGTGTTACCTCTAAGAGGTCATTGCCAAACTCAATGTTATCTAAGTTTTCTCCTATATTATCTTCCAGGAGACTGATAGTTTTTCACTTTACATTCAGACCTATAATTCATTTTGACATAACTTTTGTAACACATCCATTTTTTAAGTCTTCAGAAAATCCTTGTTTTTTCAGTTCACATGGCTTTCCAAAGCTTGCTTCAGCTGGCCCTCCTGCTTTGCAACATTTCCTTATATCTAGCCTAGAAAAGCTGAATTGCAGCCAACACAGCTAAATGGCTAGTGGGCTGGCTGCCCTTAGAGACCCATCAGTGGTGATGTTTCTGAAGGATGGATAGAAGGGCATGTGTCATGAGCAAGCCACTGGGAGCAGTGATCTGGCTGATTACCAAGAGGCCTCATTACTTGATAACTCACCACATTCAGGATCTGAGCCTATGCTTTCCACTCTCAGAAAGTCAGTGTCTATGGTACTCTGAGAGTAGAGCCATTATTCAAGAACAAATTCACATTACATAAGACTAAGAAGACACGTGTATCTTTAAAGGCAGAATAAAATTGCCATAAGATCAAAAAGAATTCAGTTTGGCTTGATGAGTGCATTTTTTTCTCCATGGGCATATCTATATGCAAAGGTAATATTAATCAGAAAATGCTGTATAAATGTGGAATCAGAGCCAAAAGAGTTAAGTCTAAGAAACAATAATAAATAACACAAAACAAGATGGTATAATGTTCAAGATCCTGAACTCTGAAACAAGACTGACCCAGTTTAAATCCTGGCTCTTCTACTAATTAGTTGTATGACTTTGATTATAAGTTATATACCTGTTTCCTTATTTGTAAAGTAGGTATGATAATAAAAATATCTATATCCCAGAGGTAGTTATAAATAGTAACAATACAGTTCACAACCAGAAAAAGAATAAACTAAACACAAAATTAGCAGAAGAAAGGAAATAAAAAAAACAAGACATAAATAGAAAATAGAAAAATTATTGATGAGAGAATCAATAAAATGACTTGGTTTTTTGAAAAAAACAAAACGGGTGAGCCCCTAGTTAGTCTAAGAAAAAAAGAGAGAAGACTCAAGTAAGTAAAATTTAAAATGGAAGTGAAAGAATGCAATAGAAATCTCACAAATATATACAATATAAAAAGAATTATAAGGGATTATTATGAACAATTATATTCAATTGTTCAATAAAAATCACCTTACAAAGACTTTTACATTTCAGTTTATAAATGAAAAATGACCACTATGTTTTTCTTCTCTAAGCTGGCTTTGGCTTCAAAGACGCATGAGCCATGTAAGTTGAGCTGGGAACACTTCTTTACTTTTTTTGTCTCTAGCATGTATTATGTGGATTATTGCTTTCTTGAAGATTTGGAACAAACTGCTTATAAAAACAAACAGGCTTATGATTTTTTATATGAGTTAAATTTTAACTTCCTAATTTTTTAATAAGTATGTCTATTAAAGTTTTCTATTTATTGAACTTTGTATTATTTTGGTTAAATATTATCTTGTTAATGTTTCCATTTTATAACATGAAGTTGTTTATAGTGTTCCTTTTCTAATAAATTTGTTTAGTCTCTAATCTACTTTTCACTGATGTTAAATATTTTTTGTTTCCTTTTTCTTATTCAATTTACCAGAAATTTTCATTTCAAAAGAAAATATTTTAATACATATGTGTTTTCTCCATTTTCTATATTATTGATTTGTATTTTTTTCAGTATTTTGGGGGGGATTTATTCTGCTCTTTTCTAATTGATTCAGTAAAATGCCAAAATCATTAATTGTCTATCTTTCTTCATGTGCAAATTTTATAGTATAAATTTTCCCATAAATGTTCTTTTAGTTGTAGTATACCAATTTTGATATGAATAACTATCTATATCAGTTGTCAGTAAATTCTGTTTTCTATTTTCCATAATAACCATTTTAATTGTTTTTGGTTTTAATGCTTATAATTCCCATTTCCTTATTTTCAAGTTTTGTATTTGTATCATTTTTTAAACTTACAAGTTTTGGCATTGTCTAATGAGTTTTTGTTGTGATAGATAATAACTGATACCAATCACCTTCACACCTCCCTACCATTCTCCTCTTTTTATGCAGCTTCAGATTTGCCAAATGCATTGGAGGAAGCTCAGCCATATACTTGAGGTCCCTGAAGCCTCTTACTTATGAATATGAATTTGCAGCCTCCTGTCTCAAATCAGCAAATGCTCCCACAGAAAAATCAGCTGCGGAATATCAGGTTACATCTCAGCATTTCTCCTTTCTCTGGAATTTTGACCCCTCTGGTTATCATTAATTTGGCCATTCTCCAATACCTTGAAATACATTTTTTTTAAGTTATCTGGCTTTTCCAGGTATTTTCATGGAAGCAATAATCTGCTGCATGCTAATCTACCCTACCTAGAAGGAAAAATTGTCATTTTTTTTCATTGTACTTTAGGTTCTGAGGTACATGTGCAGATCATGCAGGGTTGTTGCATAGGTACATACATTCTCTGAATTACCTTTATTTCCTTCCAGATCAGTTTTCCTCTTTTGTTTACTTTTGGTTTCTTTTTATATTTTAAGATTTTATCAAATATCACAGCAATACATATATCACTAATTGGTAACCTTTATTTTAATATTAGCAGGTAGGTGCTGATATGGTAGGATCTGTACTTGCCAATGGCAGAATGCAGAGGGTTTTATCTTCCATCATCCTCACATACTAGCAATCCCCTTTTATTTTTCCTAGATATTTGTTCAATCTTTCAAATTAAAAAACTCTCCCTTTACCCACTCACTAAGCCTAGTGGATGGCCATTCTAGATGTAAAACAGGGAAGGGGTAAGATATGGAGTGGGTGAGTAAAGTAGTATATGTCTTAAGCTTTGGTAGGCATGTAATAATCTCTGCCACAATTACCCAGTTTTGCCCATGTAGTGCCTAAGCAGCTATAAACAATATGTAAATGAATGAGGCATAAGGCAGCTGAATGGATTTGGCCTGTGGGTCATAAATGGCCAACTCATCACTCTGAAGAAATGACTGATTTATGAGGATCTCCGGATATTTTAGATTATTCTGACTTGACATTACTATTTCTTTAAAAAAATGTAAGAATTGGAGATAAGTAAATTATAGACATGATTCTACCACATATCATCCCATACATATTTATAATTTTATCAGAGTGTAGATCTCAGGCTATTAAGAAATCTATACTTTAAAAAAATGTATCCTTACCACAATAAATATGGAAAACATAGTTTCAGTGTCCACTTTGAAACAGATGGAATAACTAAAAAGTCTTCATTCATCCATGTCAGAAATAAAACATTTTAAAACAGAAACAAATTATCTCAATCAAACCTCTTGTCTATTCCAAAGCAAAGCATCTTCTTAAAATAGCATCAAAGTGACTGCATTTCTTAGCCCCAAATAAGGTCAATTTAATTATTTTTCTTATTTTAGTGAAACAACATTAAACTACAGCCATGCTTTTTTTTTTCCAGACACTAGGATCTTAAACATTTAGGTATTTTTCTTTAAAGGAGAAAAATACATTTATTCTTAGAAGTTTCCATTTAATATCAGGCATATAGAAACTTCTAAAGGACATAGCATGTTGCCTAGAATTTAATTGTTGGGGTGGTAAGGAAGGGATCACAACCATGCCATAGAGTACTTCTAAGGGGGAAAAAAAAAAAAAAGAAAGAAATCACTCCAAAGATTCCTACCAAGAGCAAATTTCATTGAAGTACAGTTTTAATTTTCTAATTACAAAAACTCAGAAAAACTTAACCTGAGTCTTCTTGCTAACTGCTAAGCAACCATCACCCAGTATAAACTAAAACTAGAGTAAATTTTCCCCAAATAATAAAATCATATTTGATCATGTATTTCCTTTGTTTATTCTATCTTTTCTAATTAATTTTGAAAAGAAAATTGTTTTCTCTATACAGCTATACAGCTATCTCCACACATTTTCCTATTTCCAAAAGCAACCACAAATGATACTAAATATTTTGGGCAACAAAATTTGGTATATATTAGATCTACAGTTACCATTGGTTAGGAATTAGGTTTAAAGAAAAAAAAAAAAAAAGACCATATCCACTGAACACATGTCCCAAGGAAGCTATCTGTATTAGTCCATTCTTACACTACTATAAAGATACTATCCAAGACTGGGTGATTTATAAAGGAGAGAGGTTTAACTGACTCACAGTTCTGCAGGCTTAACAGGAAACATGGTTGAGGCCTCAGGAAATGTGCAATCATGGCAGAAGGCAAAGGGGAAGCAAGCACATCTTACATGGTGTGGTAAGAGATTGAAGTGGGAAGAGCCCCTTATAAAAACATCAAATCTCATGAGAACTCACTGACTATCATGAAAACAGCATGGAGGAAACTCTCTCTCTCTACCTGTGGGGATTACAGGTTCCTCCCTCGACATGTGGAGATTAGAATTTGAGAAGAGATTTGGGTGGGGACACAGAGCCAAACTATATCACTATCCTAACAATTTTACATGTATTATCTCATGCAACCTTCTCTTGTATTAAGGAATTCAATGAGAAGTAAGAGAGATTAAGCAATTTACATCAGGTCAATCAGCTAGAAAGTGGCAACATCAAGATTTGCCTCCTGAGTGCAGTCTTTTGGGCATTTAAACTATCTCCCAGTGAACACAGTCTCCTGACTGTTGAACGTATTCTTTTCCTCTGTATTCCCTTCAGTCTGAGGGCTATAAATCATCACATGGATGGCTTAAATCATACTATCTCCTAAGATGTAAGCTTGTCCAGGAAATGCAACAAATCACATCTTAAAAGGGACCTCAAAAACAAAGAAAATTCAAAGTGTAAACACCATCCTTTTATCATTTTGCCATGTACTTTAAAAAAAAAAATCTTAAATTCTCAGAAACATGCAGGCATCTCATACTTGAAGACATTAAAAAAGAATGTTCTTTTTTCTTGTTGTTATATACTTAGTTCCTGGAACAGTAGCTTTCATATAAAAGGCATTCAATGAATCTTTTGAATCAATAAATTTTTGGATGAATTACCTTTAAACATACTTGTTGGCATTCACCACCAACGATTTTCTTTGGTACAGTTCCCATTTTTCATTTACTTTTGTTTCTATTTCTCATTTGATTAAATATGTCTTCAAGAGTGGTGCCTCCAGAATTACTACGCAGGAAGCATTAGATATAGCAATCTAAAGGGGTTGGCGGTAGGTTCCAGGAAGGATGTTTTGGGACTCAAAGCCATGGTTGCACTGCAAGAATATACTTTTATTCATATTTTGTTTTCATTTAGAGTGCCTTGAGCAACTAATTGGATGATCTTGGAGTGGGGGAGGTTAAACTCTTCCAAGCATTCCTTTAAGGCTACCAATTGCTTTTGTGGGTAATTGTTTTTCTTTCTGCCTAAATGCTTGTAAGATTTTTTTGTTTTTAATCCTGAGAATAAAAGCTCACCAGAATGTGAGCTAAAGTTACAATACCTTAAATAAAGTGTTGTAACTTGTTTTGCTTTATTCCACTTAGGAAAATTATCTATTTTGTATGATTATTATTTCTGGGGTTTGTTGTTGTTGTTGTGATC
Organism: Cebus imitator; assembly: GCF_001604975.1. NCBI lineage: Eukaryota > Metazoa > Chordata > Mammalia > Primates > Cebidae > Cebus > Cebus imitator. Next base: position 1,613,442 of record NW_016107526.1, read on the forward strand.
CCTCCTTCAGTAATAAAAGCCATGAAAAATTGAGTCTTTATTTTATTTTCTTCCATATCTGTGATCTTTTCTCTCATTGTTTTGATCTAAATGACCTTTTCCTCTCGAATTCTGTGAAGGTGTTCTTTCACATTAAAAAATCATTTTCCTTCAGAGACATGTCTATTCTTCATGGTCCTAAAGGTGGATTTTAATTTATCTGGAACCATTTTTACATATATTAGCCATCTGACTTTAAATTTTATCCTAATGGGACCTATTTCCCTCTGGCCTTATTCACTAATTTTCTATTCTTTCTTAATATTAGTTTTTGTATAAAGTTATGATTGCCCAATCTCCCAGAGACTGTAGATGGCAGTTTTCAAAAGAGTGCTCTGTCTTTAGGCCTTCAAAATGCTGTTCTTTTTCTCTTAATTTGAAGTAATTTAAAAATAATCCCTTCCTCTTTAAAAATGTCTTATTTTTCCTTAACAGTGTATTTATATTACATGTAGTCCTTCCATGAGCCTCATATAATCTCCTTTTCTGATCTTTAGGAAGATTAATATGTTCAGACCCTGTTACAATTTCCTGTTTCTGAAAGGCTTCTCTTATGTTACCCCTCTTATATGATGATGGCACCTTTTTCTTAGCCTATGAGATGGTTCTCTATTGTGAAAATTTGCATGATGCTCTGTTTCTAGGGTCCCCACTTATATTCATAAACATCAATTATAAGTGGAACTGTCTTAAAATGTACTTCATCACTACTAGTCTCTATCACCTACTTCCTGCTTTATGTTTTGAGGTTAAAATCTTGGTCTGCATTTAGAAAGAAGAGAGAAAAAAGAAGAAATGATATTCTGTGTACTTCAGAAAAAACAGAAACTATATTCTGTGTACTCCAGAGAGTCAAATGCCATAAAAAGAGAATCTTAACTTCTCTGCCTAATACATACCCTAGGTCTGAAGGGACTGCATCTATTTGTTACTCACTTCAATTGCTTTTTGTTTTGCTTTCTCGCTGAAGTCTGCTATACACAAAAATATATAAAACCATAAGGGAAGTGATCCCATAGTTGTTTAGAATTAAGAGTAAAAAATCGAGACTAGAAAGAACTGAAGGTAGGTAGGCACGCAGAGACCTCTTAGAAAGTTTGAGCAATCTGAACGGGGTTCCTAAAAGGAAACTTGGAATCTGCATTTTGGGATTATCCTTCTGCTAACAGCATAGAAAGGATTAGTAGTACAGATGAGAACAGTTTGGTTGTTATCAGAATGGGAAGAAGAATAAATTAACGAACCAAAGGATAAGCAATATTTGTTGGAAAGGTTGAGACAGATGGAAAAGGTTTTCAATGATGTAGTTTTCTGGAATTGAAAATCTCTAGGGCCAGGCACGGTGGCTCACTCTTGTAATCCCAGCACTTTGGGAGGCC
>NW_016107526.1:1615065-1627106 GCF_001604975.1 Cebus imitator
GGTGAAACTCCTTCTCAAAAAAAAAAAAAAAAAAAAAAGAAAAAAGAAAAAAGAAAAGAAAATCTCTAAACATGGCAAATGAGGGAGAAAGTGGAGTTAAAGGGACTCCCAGGTGTCTGCCTTGTCAATTACCAAAGAAAGAAAGTGCAGCTTCAGGGCAGGCTAAGGAGGGTACCTTATTTTTTAACATAGCCATTTTGCTTATTTTGCTTTTGGAATATTTCAGATAAAGATGTATAGTCATACATAAAATTCTGAAGCCCAAGAGAGGGATCTGAATTGAAAGCAAAGATAAATATGTCATCAGCATTAAGGTTGTAGCTAAAGTCATGCATATGATTGCTTAGGGAGAATTTGCTCAGTGAAAGATGAGCAGGCCAAAGACAAACCTCAGGGAAAAGTAGATCTTGGCCTATTTGTGACTTCATTATTCCTCATAGCCTTGTAGGCCTGTGTAAGCCTTGAGATTCAGCAATCAGTTTGCCCCAGGAACACACTGACTGGATTAAGACAATTGTTCCAGGGAATCAACTGCAGCTCAGACATCTCCTGCCCAGTTCACCAGGCCTTGAGTTGTGGTGGCAAGTTTGCCAGCTGAGACACAGAGAAGCAGGATGGAATCCTTTGTATGAAAAGAGAGGGCCAGGCTTAGGAAATTGAAGATATCAATGGGAAACAGAGTAAATTACTCTGAAAAAATAAATGAATAGATGAGAAAGCAGAGTGGAATAACCAAAAAGAAAAGCACAAATTGTGATATCATCCATCAATTAGCAGAAGTATAAAAAAGAAAAATATTAGTTATCTAAACATAGGTCTATAATTTTTTAAATGTGGCAGGAGACCAAAAAGATGGCACACTCAAAATACTGGTGAAACAAAATGATCCCAGTGACCTGTGATGGGTAATAAAGTTAAATTATGATAGTCTGACTGGGAGAAAAAAATGTTGTCTAGCATTTCATATTTCAATATGATTGAAAATTAGGCATCATAAAATTAGAAATATGTGACAGCTTATGATTTAAGCCAGAAGTGAGATATAAGAGTTCAAGATATTCAGATACAGTTATCCCTTGGTCTCAGCGGGGGACTGGTTCTAGGACCCCCTAATGCATACAAAAATCCACAGATGCCTAAGTCTCTTCCATAAAATAGTGTAGTATTTGCATATAACCTAGGTACATTTTCCTGTATATGTTAGATCATCTCTAGATTACTTATAATACTTGATATAATGTAAATGTGATGTAAATTATTATTCTATATTTTTATTTATATTATTTGCATTGCTATATTTATATTTTCTGAATGTTTTGATTTGTGATTGGTTTAATCCATAGATGCAGATCTCATGGCTATTAAGGCTGACTATATTCCATGTATTGATAAGTCTAGAAAATACATATGGAAGTAGGTTGTTAGAAAAGTGGTGAAGGCCATTGGAACAGAAGAAATCACATTACTTAGAATGTTAATAGGGTCATCCATATGGCTGTTGAAATTACTCAGGAGGATGTCAAAGAAGAAATCTGTGAAATAAGTAATCAATGAATTCAACAGAATGATAGAATATTCAATGGGTTAGAGCAAGGCCAGGCTTTAGAGATATGCACATTATTCATGAGGATTGAAAAAATTGTATCTAAAAGTAACAGGGTGAAGAAAATGATAGCACAATGTCTGACACAAACTGACAGTTAATAAAATGTCTATGAAATGGATGAATGGGTCCTCATTCCCAATTCCTTTGTAAGTTAAGTATGAAATAATGAAATTCCACTGGAAAAAGTGCCAGGAGAAGTGGTGGTGTGGTAGAACCAGCTCATACCAAATTGGAGGAACTAATTATAAATTTTTCAGAAAATCTGTGGACTAGTTGTTAAAATATTTACAATTAAATTATATGAACTTAGAATTAAGGCAGTAATATTAAAATCAAAGGTAACAAATACTGAAATTCATCATTTTCTACAGATTGTACTACGTTTTATTATTCATGTTCTTGGGTTAATTTCTATCTATAGTTTCTGGATGGTAGAAATATTACCTAATAATGTACTGCTCCATATCTCTTCCCGACTCCTCATTCAGTAACACCATATTGGTATCTTGAACTTGGCTATGGTGGAGTTTTTATGCCATGGAAATAGGTTGCTACTACAGATTAGGGCTTAATTAATTTTTTTGTCAATTGTCTAGAAAAAATACATTGCACAACTGCTACCTGTTTTGTAAACAAAGTTTCATTGGAATACACCCAGTAGTCAATGGTATTGTCTATAGTTCTAACACAATGGCAAAGTTGAGTACTTGCAACAGAGACCATTTAGCCCTTAAACCTAACATATCTACTATCTAGTCCTTTAGGAAAAAGTTTGCCAACTCCTGGTCTAGACTTAAGAAAATAATGGAGAAAAGGTTAATAATGCAGATTAAACTTAAAATTGTGTCATGTCTATATCCGTTTCATTGTAAATGGCATGAAGAAAAAAATAAAAAAATATTTTTCCAATATTTGAAACAACTATTTGCTTGACCAGTTACTCATGTTATTGAAAAATGAGTGTGATTCTGACATATGCCTTCATTATTTCACTTTTATTTTCCTCATTAATCTAAATGAAAATACCAACCAGCATTTACGTTGGAATTACATTCATTTGCAACTGTTGGTTGGCCATGGATACAAGAGTTCAGTAAAAATTAATAAAAGGGTTCTGTGCAAATCAATTGGCTACATTGAATTATAATAAGGAGTATCATAGATTATTTATAAATGGTGTGTCACATTTTATATCAGTAAAATGTATTTTTAAAACCCTGTGTATATATACAAATATGTTTGTTTCAGAGAGTCAGTTGTTAAATATTTGCCAGAATCTCACTGAGTAATATGAAGATATTACAGATTCAGAAAGTTAATTCATAATTGAACAGGGTTCCTACAGGGCACTGTACTTTTGTTGCTATGGAAGATCAGTAGCAAAAGGATGAAGGTTGGTAAGCATCATTAAACAGTATAGAAATGAAAGTACAAAAGTACCCCTCAGAATTTGGGTTTCTAAATATGGATGATCATCACTGAATTAGGAGGCACAAGTGGTTTTCACTAGTCCTGATCCTTCAAAAGCAATTCTGGCATAGATAGTTTTTGTGTTGGAGAAGGTCCTTAGGCTATTGAGAGGCTTTTTATACAGTAGTTTGCCTGCTGTACTCAGGCATTCCAAACTCAACGCTGATGAATGTTCACCGAATCAGGTAGAGGGATGGCCCAAGGGACCCTCAGTACTTGCAGGAACCAAGTCAGCCTCTGTGCCTGGTGCACAGAAGATGCTCCAGTCCATTACTCAGTATTGCGTAGGAATCCTGGATTCTGTTACCATCTCTACCAGCCTATTTCATGTGGTTCCAAATTCTCTATATTTCAAGTCTTTATCTACAAAGGAATGCTGCCACTCTACTCCTTCTATCTCCTAAGGCAGTTATGAGTCTAAATGAGAAAATATGATGAGATCAATGTAAGACACTTAGATAAAAGGCACAAGATTAGTTCAAAGCACTTTGTCTAGAGAAAGAATTCAGTGCTTTTACCTAAAAGTAAAACACAGACAGCTTTTGAACTAAATCTTAATTTTCCATAGTTAACAGTGGGAAGTTAGTATACCATTTATTGGACCAATATTAAGATTTAATAGAATAAAAATCTAGCCTATATACATGACCCTTTTTTCATATATCAAAAAGTTATATAGTTTTTTTTTTTTTGAAATTGAGAGTTCTGTAATAGACTAACTGAAATTTGTAAACAAGGGTCATGGCAGCATATGCACCCAGGTCACCCAGAGATTATGGAATTTATTAGACATCATTGGCATCTACAACACAGTGAAAGCTTTATTGTCCCTGGCACTGTAAGTACAGTTATTTTACTTTTTCTCTGAACTTTAAGGTGTGAGTTTACACAACAGGGTAAAATGTTCTAATCACAATGTTTGACCTCTCCCATATCCACCAGTCACTCCACAAATGTTCCAATTGTCAATTGTTATGTCTAGCTGCTGTTGGAGAAAGCTTCCTAATTACATTGTCTTAACAAAATGCAAGAAAACCCTTTTCCAAAGGAAGAGGAAAACTAGCAAAAATGAGAAAAGGATTCTGATAGTTTGTTAAAATTTTAACTCAGATGATAACTACAGAGACATCTAGAAAGAGCTTTAAGGTGATCAAGACACAAGAGACAAAAATTATCAACCTCACTGACAACTGTTTGTGAATAAAGTATCATTTGCTAACAGCAAACAAGTGAAAATTTGGAAAATTCATCAAAGTTGTATAACATGGGGGCCTTGAAATTACCAGCCTGATATAGCTGCATTTCTAGAAAAGCATTTTAAATATTAACTGAGGTCCGGGATCACCAGATTGAAATCTTTCTACTAAGATCCAAAGTATTCCCTTTTAAACTTCAGATTTAGCTGTGTCAGTGTGCAGGTGTGTGTATTAGGAAAGGATTAAACTAAATAACAAAAGATTTGACCTGTGAGACAAAGCCTTGATATTCTTGTATCAAGCTGTCTCTCTCTAGATGGTAGACTTAATAACATTTGCTTCTCTTGTGACAAAGATTGGATTCCTTGACTAGCCTGACAAGGTCAGAATAAATCACTGTACTAAGAAGGTGGTGTAGGAAAAAGAAAGTGTGTTTTCCACCATCTCAAAGATAGTAGCTTTGGCAAAAAGTGAAATTTTCTAATTTGTTACCTTTTTCTCTTCAAGTTTTAAACAAAGTCAAGATATTGACGATAATTGTTTAAAAATATATATATAAATAGGCATCATAGTCAAAGTATCTTCTATTTACCTAAAGGTCAGTTTTCCACGGGAGAAAGTTAGGAGCAGAAATAAAAGTTCAGAAAATCCAGGACCCAGAGTTGCTGAATCCGGAGGCTAGCAACTTGACTTTCCCCAGAGATAGAGCCTTGGCTATCACCATCTACCTGCAACCCCTGCTTCCTTTCATGAGCAGACAAGGCAAATGATTTAGCTGCAGAAGAGTTGAACTGTCATAGGGAGTTAGGGTGACTTTAATTATGTTTTCCTCTTCATTTAGAAGTCATGGAAATAAGGGTCACTGATCATGTTCAAGGGGAGATCTTTTTGAGGGAACAATTATCCTCAGCTTCTATGCACTTTGAACTGAACATTTTTTTCCTTCTAATGAGAGTCTTCTGTCCTCAGCTATAGCTTACATGAACTAAAGTCTTTAGTTTTCTTGTCTGTAAGTTGGTTATAATAATATATACCTTATTGTTTTGTGAGATAATTTTAAGGATCAAATTTGATTTTTTTTGTAAACTCTTAAGTGTTCTCCAACTGTCAGGAAGTATAATAAGAGTGGATGCCTATGAGATGCAATATTAAACTGAAATTAGATACTTCTCAGATCATAATACTCGAAACCACCCTCTGTCTCATATTATTACAGAAGCAAATAATAAGAGTCAGTGAAGTTAACATACAAAGTACTTAGAGAGCTGTCATTGGCAGGTAGAATTCCATAAAAGCCCAGAAGCTCCACTAATTTAAATATTTAAGAAGGTTAATTATTTCCATTCATTCTGAGATATTAAAGAAATAAAGCAAACATTAAAGTGATTTTTTAAGTTAGCTGTAATAGAGACTTGCCCTCCTTTAATAAAAAATAGTGACCATACAGTCTTAATATGATTGCCATTCTATATGAAGGAGGTCCTTTCAATAAAAAGCATCAGAGAAATCATACTCAGGAAACCTAGTGCAGCCATGGGTGAATTTGAGCAAACAGGGCAATGCAAGAATGTCAGGGCTCATATCTAGCACTCATTTGTTAATTTTCTTCCACACTATGGAAAGAGCAGAGAGTTATGAAACTATCAAACCAATAAGATTCATAAGTTAAGAAAGCCAATACACATGCCACAGTATCTTTAAATGCAAAAGACAAAGGGTTTTGGTAAAAAATAAAGATAAGCTGGCATAACTGAAATTGAAGCTAACATTTATATCCATCCAATATGGGCAACAATGCCAACAAATGATATGTGTGAAATTTGAGAGGTAAATGTCTGTCTTCCATCTCAGGAAATGTTGCAAAGATCAATGCTATAGCTAAGATACTTCAACAAGTGGCACTATATGATAGTGAAATTACAAACCTTATAATGCTTTTTCATCATAGCAGATGAATAAGAATAACTACTAAGCAGGTAAAACTTAGTATAATACTAAGTATGTGACATATGGCTATGTGAAGCACAAAGGGGTATTTAATCTCCAGTGACACTTTTCCTGATAGTACCAAAGAAGCTACTGTCACTGAGATCAAAATAATATTTTCAAATACCTCCGAAACTCTATTCTACAAATATCCATGAAGCTCACATGAAAAGTAACGAGTACGTTTCAGGGAATGGATGTAAAATGCAAAACTTAACTAGACTTGTTTTGAGCTCCTGCCTGCTCATAGAGTGTGGGCAGGGAGACAAGATATGAACTGGTTGTGGGTTCTGGAGTACTAAGGAATGATGACTAAAATTGCCATCACCTCCTCTATACCATTACCAATGTGTATTTTCTTCCTTGTAACTTCCAAAGCTTATATTATGAGCTATGCTTAGAAATTCTGATTACAGTTCATCAAAATAATAATAACAGAGAAAACATAGACATGATGGAAAAATGAAGCTCTAATGGGAGTGATGAAATCATCGCAGGCACTCTTCAAATGGCAGAAATTCGGAAGTGTACACCTACTTGCAGCCTCTTGACATTTATACTATTCTATAAGCAATCAATGTAAATCCAATTTATTTTATGTGTTCACTTCTGTGTCAACCACTGCATGGGATAAAAAAATAAAATAGAGGAACCCCTACTTCAGTAAGTTTACAATTGTATGGAAAGTTCATGGCTCACATCATGAAACGACAAAAAACAATGCTAGACACAATATTGTTGAAATGTGAACATGTGTCTCAGATCACAGTTGAGTATTTCAGGGACATGGAAATCAGCAAGGGCTGGAGAAGTCAAAGAAGGGAACACATACATCAGAAACTTGAGTCTACATAAAAGAATGAAAAATAAAAGGATAAATGAAGGTGTAATAAAATATTTTCTTTATCCTTAATTGACCTAAAATACAACTGTGCTTAAGGCAATAGCAGTAACATATTGGGTAGTCATTGCATATAGGTAAGGAAAATGAAAACAATGGTGTAAAAGAGGAGAAGGAAGAATTGGGAGTAATATAAGTTTCCTGAATTACATGTGAAGCAGTAGAGTATTATCTGAAAGTAGAATTAAATTAAAAATGTGTATTATAAACTCTAGGGTAACTACAACTTTTTAAAGAAGTGTAATTGATAGCTTTAGTGAAGAGAGAAAATGTGATGATACAGAATGTGCAACCAAAGCCAGAAATGGTAGAAAACTGGAAGAAAAAAATAAGGCAAGTACAAATATATATATAGATATATATGTATATATATATGTATATGTATATATATATCAGGAGATGTGTGGGTTTTGTGGTTTTTAGACCTTACATTAAGATTAGTTGGGAGAGTTCTTGGTTTCTCAGGGTAACCCTTAAATACCAGTATTTGGAATACTTTGCTTGGGAGTGACAATTCTCTCACTTGTTTCTCTCTTGATCATTTAATTTCTTTGGCGAGAAGAACCTTGCCTTCTTCCCATGGAGTAAATATTCCCATCAACGCCTTGGGAAAGGATAAAGAGAGCTTGACTTCTACATATAGACATTTCATTAAACCTTAGGAGATAGCTTACTATGACTGCCTAAATCTATTAGAACTTAAGCTCCATGTGGATAGGAATCCTGTCTGTTCTGTTCAGTGATATACTCTCAGATCCTAGAAGGTGCTCTCCAAATATGTGCATTAAATAAATGAATCTGAAGACATTCCAACAGGCCAAAAGGATCACTTTTTCCAACTACTTTCCCATCTTCCCTCTTGCTGCACATCCCATTCTCCACTTTACAACCCATGCCCAGCTCTTTATTGTTATCTTAGGTGTAAAGTTGAGGATACATGATGAGAAATGAAATAAGTCACTTGCCTCTAGGCCACAGCTGGAAAATTCAAAACCAGATTTATCTCTGCCCAGTACTAGTAGTTTCAGATATATATATATGAAATCAATGCATACAGACATATGCACATTACATATTTTATATATATACACACACACATCAATGTATATATTTAAAAGGATTTTGATATATGTCTATATATACACATAAAGGCTGTACAAGTAAAAGGAATCTGAGGGTGGAGAGTAAGATCTCTATAAGATTTACAACAATAACAGAGTTTGGATACAGATGTCAACAACAGTAGCAGCTGCCAGATTGTGAAGGAGAGCTAGCTGAGTGGGTGTCAACTGATGCAAATCACTGCAGCTGCTGGGACAGCTATAGCAATATCTCTGTAATGACTAAGCCAAGCTTGACGTAACAAGAAAGGAAAATGAAGAATGCAAATTTATCTGTATGGATATTGATTCACAGGTACTAATGATGATGAAGAATAAAAGAATAATCTGTCAAATAAGAAAATTCAGTATTTCCTGGGAAAAAAGAATCTATTTTCACTTATTACAAAGCAGCAAGATCTTTACTCCAATTCAGTTAATAATCATTTCCATCAGGGTTGTAAACAAATGGAGCATTGTTTAAATCATGTAAACAAAAGCATATCTCTAGGATGACTAATGATGCTTGCAAGAGGAAAAGGACCAAGGTCTCCAGCCTGTAAGATTTTTACCATAGTTCTCATCCTATTACCTAAACAAGGCCAGTTTATAGAACAGTCCTGAAGACCTCACATTATAAAATAGTACACACAATTCATGTTACAATCTAAGACTGTATTTTAATTCAGGCCCACATTTCTCATTTGGCCCCAATAGTGACCTAACAAATGGTCTATCCTTGAGAATAATCCATGTGCTAAGAAAAAGAACGTGTATTCTGTACCTGTTGGATGAAATATTTTATAAATATCTATTGGATTCATTTGGCCTGTAGCACAGATTTTCTGATATTTATTTGATTTTCTGTCTGAAAAATCCGTCCAGTGGTGAAACTTGGGTGTTGAAGTGTCCAGCTACTATTGGACAGGGCCTGGCTCTCTCTTTAGCTCTAATATTTGCTTTATATATCTAGGTGCTCCAGTGTTGGGAACATATATATTCACAATTATACCTTCTTGCTGAATTGACTTCTTTAGCATTATACAGTGACCCTCTCTCTGTCTCTTCTCATGGTTTTGGTTTTGAAATCTATTTTGTCTGATATAAGTATAGCAACTCCTGCTTTTTTTGGTTCCCATTGGCATGGAATATCTTTTTCCATCCCTTTATTTTCAGTCTATGTGTGTCTTTATAGGTGAAGTGTGTTTCTGGTAGCTAACAGATCAATTGGTCTTTGGATAGATTGTTTTTCATCCATTCAGCCAATCTATGCCTTTTGAATGATGAGTTTATTCCATTTACATTCGATGTTATTATTGATAAGGACTGAACTTTGTCATTTTGTTATTGGCTTCCAAGATGTTTTGTTGTCTTCTCTTTCTTCTTTCTTTTCTTCCTGCCTTTCTTTAGTGATGGTGGTTTTCTCTGGTGATATGATTTACTTTCTTGTTCTTTTTGTATATCCACTGTATGTTTTTTGGCTTGAGGATACCATGAGGCCTGCAAATATTATCTTAAAACCCATTATTTAGCCTATTTCCAAAAACAAACAAACAAGCAAAAAGATAATAAAACTCTACACCTTAAATTGGCCTCCCTGTTTTAACTTTTTGTTTCTATTTATATCTTATTGTACTATGTCTTGAAAAGTTGTTGTAGTGTTTATTTTTGTTTGGTTCATCATTTGGTCTTTCTGCTTAAGAGTAGATTATACACCACAGTTGCAGTGTTATAATACTCTGTGTTTTTCTGTGTACTTACTATTATCTGTGAGTTTTACAATTTCAGGTGATTGCTTATTGCTTATTAATATCCTTTTCTTTCTAATTGAAGTATTCCCTTTAGCATTTCTTGTAGGACAGGTCTGCTGCTAATGAAATACCTCAGATTTCGTTTGTCTGGCGTAGTCTTTCTTTATTTCTCCTTATGTTTGAAGGATATTTTTGCCAGATATACTTTTCTAGGGTAAAAGTTTTTTCCCTTCAGCACTTTAAATATCTCATGCCACTTTCTACTGGCATGTAAGGTTCCACTGAAAAGTCTGCTGTCAGACATTGGAGCTCCACTTTTTGTTACTTTTTCCTCTTGCTGTTTTTAGGATTATTTCTTTATCCTTGACCCCTGGGAGTTTCATTATTAAATACCTGATGTAGTCTTCTTTGGGTTAAATCTGCTTGGTGTTCTGTAACCTTCTCGTACTTGGATATTGACATCTTTCTGTAGATTTGGGAAGTTCTCTCTTATTTCTTTGAATAAACTTTCTAGTCCTATCTCTTTTTCTACCTCCTCTTTAAGGCCAGTAACTCTTAAATTTGCCTTTTTGAGGCTATTTTTGGGATCCTTTAGGCATGCTTCATGTTTCTTTCTTTTGTCTCCTCTGACTATATATTTTCAAATAATCTATCTTCCATCTCATTAATTCTTTCTTTTGCTTGGGCAGTTCTGCTATGAAAGGACTCTGATGCATTTTTCATTATGCCTATTGCATTTTTAAGCTCTAGAATTTATGCATGATTTTTAATTATTATTTCAATCTCTGTTAAATTTATGATAGAATTGTGGATTTCTTTTCTGTATTATCTTGAATTCATTTGAGTTTCCTCAGCACAGCTATTTTGAATTCTGTCTGAAAGATCACAGATCCCTGCATCTCCAGGATTGGGCCCTGGTTTCTTAGTTCATTTGGTGAAGTCATGTTTTGCTGGATAGTGTTGATGTTAGTAGATATTCTTCATGGTATGGGCATTGAAGAGTTAAATATTTACCATAGACTTTACTGTCTGGGCTTATTTGTACCCGTTCTTCTTGGCAAGACTTTTCAGATATCTGAAAAGACTTGAGTGTTGTGACCTAAGCTGTACCTGCTTTAGGGGACACCCAAAGCCCCGTAACTCTGTGGGTCTTATAGACTTGCAGAGGTACCACCTTGCTGGGTTTTGTACAAGATGCAGAAAAATTCTCTGAATTACCAGGCAAAGACTCTTATTCTCTTCCCTTACTTTATTCTAAACAAACAGAGTCTCTCTGTTCTGAGCCCTCTAAAGCTGGAGGTGGAGTGATACAAGTAACCTGTGGCCACCACTATTATGACCATGCAGGGTCAGACCTAAAGCAGCACAGCACTGGGTCTCACCCAAGGTCTATAGTAACCACTCCCTGGCTACTGTCTATGTTCACTCAAGATGCTGGAGCTCTACAATCAGCAGGTAGCAAAGCCAGACAAGCCTGTGTCCTTTCATTTAGGGCAGAAAGATCTCCCATCTCTCAGATGGGTCCAGAAGTGCCTTCCAGGGGTCATGAACTGCAGTAAAAATCCTTTGATATCTACTGAAACCAACCCAAATGCCCATCAATGATAGACTGGATAAAGAAAATGTGGCACATATATACCATGGAATACTATGCGGCCATAAAATAGTATAATTTCATGTCCTTTGCAGGGACATGGATGAAGCTGGAAACCATCATTCTCAGCAAACTAACACAGGAACAGAAAACCAAACACCACATGTTCTTACTTATGAGTATTGAACAATGAGAACACATGGACACAGGGAGGAAACATCATACACCGGGGCCTTTTGGTGGGTAGGGGAGTGAGGGGAGGGATCACAGGGAGTGGGAGGATTGGGGAGGTATAACATCAGGAGAAATACCTTATGTAGGTGATGGAGGGATGTATGCAGCAAACCACCATGGCTTGTGTATATGTATATAACAATCCTGTATGATCTGCACATGTACCCCAGAACTTAAAGTATAATAAAAAGACCTAAGATACT
>NW_016107526.1:1627131-1630243 GCF_001604975.1 Cebus imitator
AAAAGAAAAGAAAAGAAAAGAAATAAAGAAAAAGGAATCTACCTGGTATTCTATTGTACTGTAGCTGAGCTAGGACTCAAACCACAAGACACAGTCCTTTCCATTCTTCCCTCCACTTTCGAAAGCCAGAGGAGCCTCACCTCATGGGACACAGGGAGTACTTCCAGACTACTGCTGATATTCCCTTAAGGCCCAGGGGCTTAAGTCAGCTTGAGGTGAATGCTGCCTGGTTTGGCACTCACCCTTAAGTGTCCTGAGTGGCTCAGGGCAGGTCTGGAAAACTGTCCAAGAGTCAAGTCCTGGAATTAGGGACCTCAAGATCCCATTTTGTCTTTAGACCCCTATAGTCATGCTAGTACCTAAGCCATGTAAAACAAAGTTCCCTTTACTTTCCCCTGTTTTTCTTAAGCAGGAGTTTTGCCCTGTACTCACAATGGCTGGTAATGTACTGAGTCTCACATGAAGCCAGCAAGTCTTAGAGACTCACCCAAGGCCCTCAACGTGGCATTGCTGCTGGTTACTCAGGGCCTAGGGGCTCTTCAGTTAGCAGTTGAAGAATGCTGCCAGGACCGAGTTCTTTCCTTCAAAGAAAAGAGTTTTCTTCTGGCCCAGGATGTGCCTAGAAATGTTGTCTGGGAGCTAGGGCCTGGAACGGGGCCTCATGACTCTGACTAGTGCCCCATCCTGCTGTGGCTGAGCTGGTATCCCAAGATGCAAGACAATGTCTTCCCTACTTTTTCCCTCTCCTGTCTTCAAGTGGAAGGAAAAGATCTCTTTCAGAGCCAGGAGATATGCAGCCTGGGGCTAGGGCGGGGTGATGTTAGCACTCCCTTAGCTGCCCTGGTCAGTGTCTCAGTAGCTCAGGTGACCCCTCTCCCCGAAGTCCAATGTCTCTGGGTCTAGTTTAGCACTAGGACTTGCCTAAGAGTTTCAGTCCTTATGGCCTGGACTGCCTTTCAAATGTAGTTGGAGACAGAGAGAACTGTAGCCCGTCAGTGGTGAGGTTTATGGGAACTCAACTTCTGACCCACTGGCATCCTCTACTACCTTTTGGCTAGGGCTGGTTTATATCCTCCCTCTGTGAATGGGCATCAGCTGATCTTGGTTTGCTTTTTTTCTCTGGTCTACCAGGACAGAAATGAGTTCAATGACTCACAGGTACTCTGCTCTCTCTCCCACAGCACCCAGAGACCCTCTACATACCACACTGCTAATGCCAGGGGTTAGGAAGGGGTGATATTGGTGATTCAGGACCGCTTTTTCTATCTCTTCAGTGCCTCTTTCAGTGATGTAACATTAAAACTAGATACTATGAGTGCTCATCTGATTTTTGGTTCTTATGAAGGTGTTTTTTTCTGTGTAGATAGTAGTTGCTAACTTGGTGTTCTTGTAGAGGGTGGAGACTGTTCCATCTTGCTCCACCTCCTCTCCTCACCCATTTTTTAAAAAACTACTTCCTAACCATGCTTGTAAGGAAATGGTAAAATGAATCATTAAGAGTTTTACTTTTTTGTTCAATTTCATATAGGAAACCAAGCCAAAAACATAAGTAAATGGCAATCCATGTAATTGACTCAGAATCAAGTGGAGAACTATATTTCAATACAGTTTCTGTAATTAAGTTTCTCTCTGCCAAGAAAATATCTGGGCATATGATATGATCCTTATCAAAATCCAGTGAGCTGAAGTGGGGGAAGGAGGTAAAAATGTGTTGAACTTCACAGTTTTGAAAATAATATTCAGAGACTTGGATCCAAGATGGCCGTTTAGGAACAGCTCAGGATTGCAGCTCCCAGTGAAAGTGCAGAGGGTGAGTGGATTGCTGCATTTTTATTGCCCACAGACTAGGAAATTCCCAGGCACAGGAGCTCCACGGTCGCCAGCGCGGCTGTTTCGGCCAGCGCAGCTGTGCCGGCCGGTGCCGCTGCTTTGCCCCGCGTGGCTGATTTGTCGGCGCCCCGGAGCAGCGGTTCTCCGTACAAAATACACCGGTCCCGGTGCCCTTTTGGCTAGCGATTGGAGCCACGGGAAGTCGCCCATTCATCTGTTTAAAAAGGGGACTGATCAGAGAACCAGGACAGTAGATTCCAGGGCAAAAAAAAGTGCCACAAACCTCAGTGCAGCTGTTTAAGCCAGCACAGTGAGTGGCCACAGGGGAAAACAAACAGACCCCAGCACCTCTTCAACAGGTGACTGGAACAACAACTTAAAAAAGGAGCTGAGGCAGGGAGCCAGGTGATCAGGCTTGGCTGGTCCCACAACCACAAAAGAACAGCAACCAGAAACTCTGGATTGACAGTTTCACAGCAAGCACAGCTGAACCCAGGACAGTCCAGCTCTGTGGGGGAGGGGCATCTGCCATTACGAGGCAGCCTGCCACAGCAGAGGTAGTCGGCCAATGCTGAGGCAGCCTGCCGTTGCCAAGGCAACCCGCCATTGCTGAGGCAGCCCGCCATTGCAGAGGCAGCCCGCTGTTGCCCAGGCAACCCGCCACAGCAGAGAGACTCCGCCTCAACAGAGGCGGGCCACCACCTCCAAAGCAGTTCTAACTACACCCATATAAACAGAACTGCAGGGAAGTTCACTTGGCAGCGGGGCGGAGCGCACAGCAGCTCAGCAAAGCCTCTATAGGCAGACAGTGACTAGGCTGCCTCCTTGCTGGGCAGGGCAGGTCTGAAGGAAAAAAAAAAAAAAGCGGCAGCATAAAGGAAACTCTTAAATAAAGCCCTAAATCCCTGGGACAGAGCACCTGGGAAAAATAAGCAGTTTATGAGTTCTGCTGCAGCTGACCTAAACGTACCTGCCCAGCAGCTCTGAATGAACAACAACAGAGCTCACAACACACCATTTGAGCTCCTATAAAGAAGAGACCGTCTCCTCAAGCAGCTCCCTGACCCCTATATATCCAAAGAGACACCTCATAAAGGAGAGATCAGATTGACACTAGGCGGGTATCCTTCTGGGACAAAGATAGCAGAAGAGGAAAACTGGTAACAACCCCTACTGTTCAGCAGCTGCTGCAGGTGAACCCCAGGCAAGCAGGGCCTGGAGTGAACCTCAGCAGACCTACAGCAGAGGGGCCAGACTGTCAGAAGGAAAACCAAGAAACAGA
>NW_016107526.1:1634853-1645555 GCF_001604975.1 Cebus imitator
GAGGGACGGTGGGTGGTGGGGAGCTGGGGAGAGATAGCAAGGGGAGAAATGCCAGATGTAGGTGATGGGGAGGAAGGCAGCAAATCACACTGCCACGTGTGTACCTATGCAACAATTTTGCATGTTCTTCACATGTACCCCCTAAAATGCAATAAAATAAATGGGGGGAAAAAAAAGAAAAGAATATTCAAAAGAAAGCTTTAAAGAATTTTATTCTTATACTATATGCACAATATCTCAGAACTTTGTCAGTATACTAGTAACCCTAAGATATTTTGAAGTTTCTTGGAACAAAGTCCCTTTTTTATTTCAGTGCTGACACATGAATATAAGAGAACTCCAGATTTCCCTTGAAAGTCTCTTGTGTACTATACAAGACTGGAAGAGTTCTAATGCTGCTGAGTTCTATTCTCTTTGCTAATATTAGTTTATTATCTTACAAAAGAGAGTGAAACAAACCATAAAGACTCATCCAACTTCTGATTGAATTTTCAGGAGTGCTACATATTAAATGGAGTATAACTAGATAGCAGCAAAGAAAATAGACTATTCTTCAGTTTAACTATAATATTCATTTTTATCTTGTCTTGCTGATTAGGCTGGGACAAAAAATACTAAAGGAAATAAGTAGCTTAACATCATGCAGTGGAGTTTCTTTTAGTGTAATTTCTGTGAATGAAATAATCAAATTGCCAAATACTTTTTTAAGGAAGTACCTTGGATAATTAATTAGTTTTGTTTTTCTTGGTCAAATGTTCATATTTATTTTTGCAAGTAAATATGGTTGAAGACAACTGTAGGGGGGCTTAGCTAAGTAGAACCAGGGGTTCTAGGTAAGGTATCAAATATGACACTAATAACGTGCTGGTATATGAAGCCTAGTTTCTTAGAACAAAGTCCCTTTCTTGTTTCAATGTGGAAAATACTGTTTCTGACCTCAGAAAGAAGAAGAACAACATAAACAGTTCTTTCAATAGCAGGGTCTCCACCTCATTATTTATTGACAGGACATAAAATGTCATATTCCAAATTGCCTAGTAACTAAGGTAATTAAATAAGATAATAGAATTTTTAATACAAACTGCACAGGGACTTTGACAAATTTTCAGATTCAAAATTAGGCATTGATTTTTTAAGCTTATCAGCATACACTCTAAGTTGACAGTCTCAGACATGGGTAGTTCTTTCCATTCAGACTAACTAGATACAGGCCCGGAACTTCTGTCTGACTGTTAACAGGTAAAGTGAACCTGTCACTCTTATAAAGGAACATGAGAGGATGTGATATCCGAAGCTGCTATACACTTCCCTGCTACTACATCAGAGGACCCGTTTAATAACAAAGTTAACCCAAGAAAGACAACAGAGTCGAGTCAAGAAATTAATAGAACCATGTTCTCATGACATGATTTGATCCTCTTGCTTTACCTAAGGCAGCTCTACTCCTGGGATTCCAAATATCTAAGACTACAAAAAACCTTTTGCTTCAGCCATTTTGGGTTGGTTTTTCTGCTACTTGTCATTAAAATGTTTCTATGCATACAAACGTTTAATAAGGAAAGAATATAACTAAATAGAAGGAAGTGGTTAGAAAATTGTTAACTGAAATTTAGACCATGTGCTAAGAGTAAGATAAAAATATAATAGCAGGATGATTGTTTGAGTTTGTAGCCACTAAAAGAGGTATAACTGGGCAGTCATTGCAAACCCAGCTGAGATACAGGACCATGAATTTGTAGTGACACAAATTTATATAATTGTTTTACTTTTACCCAGTAACATTCAGACTCTGGAACATAGAAACAAATTATTCACATAGCTAGATTGTTACAAGGCTGGAGTTTCACAGAGGATAAGAGTGAAGAAAAAAACAAGATAACTAAAATTTAAAGATCAGAAAAATCTAGGTTAGATAAAAGGAAAGGAATTTGGAAAAGAATATGTTGGTAGACAATTTGGAATTCAAAATTAGGTATGTTGGGAATAATAGTAAGATAGCGAGGATAACAGTTAATGTCTGAATAAGAAACATATGGAACACACTGGGTAATTATAGAATATTTAATAAACCAACTATTTGCAATTGTTTTTGCATGGGCAGGATGTATAAAAACCGTAGGAATAATACAACTCACAAAGGATAACAACAGCAGGGTACATACCCGTACCTAAACATGAAGAGGTAGGTGGAGGAAATAATTATCAGAGCCAGGAATAGACACTTATATTGGGACGCCCTCCTGATAATTTAGAGCAATCTTGCATGAAAGGTGCAGGGGGAGTAAGTGCCTTTATTTCATTCTTTATTCTCTCTCTAATCTGCTGATTCCCTGTGTGTGAGCCAAACTGGAAGCCAGAGAGAAAGGGAGCTCATCACTGATTGGTCCATTTAGGTCAAACACTCGGGGAACAGAGAAGGGTAGAAAAGATTGGACGGAAGGTCCAAAAGGGTAAGCAAAGTATCCTCAGCAGAGGTTTAACATTTAGAAATGGGGTGTTTTGATGGACTGAAAGTTCTGTATGTAATTTTAGGGAGATGACTAAAGTGGGACAGACTAGATAAACACAGCGATTGACAAGGCCTGGGTATTGTTAGGCTCAAAGATTGGGTGCTTGGCCAGAGCTGCTAGTGGAGGCACAGCTATGGTGAGTTTCTGCTTATTTAAAACAATATTTAAGCAAGTTTTAGATGAATAAATAAACAGACCTTAGGTATACAGATATTTTAAGGTATTGGGAAATAGACCCAATTTTTGTTGTTTAAATCCAGACTTTAGGTCTCAAGAGCTAGAATAGATATTAGTCACTAGAGGGTAAGATTTGTAGGATATGACCACAGGCCTTACAGATCTGAACGATCTTCCACTACTCCCAACATGATCACTAATTGCTCTCTAAAGTCCTTCCTGGTTGTTTTCTACATAAGCTCACATCAAAGTTATGGCTTTCAGGAATTCAGATTGTAGATTCAACCCACGATTATTTTGTCAATAAACAGATAACATGGGGATAATATCAATTCCTGAACTAAGGTGGAATAAACCTCATGGAAACATTCAGACCTAAAGGTTAAGAAAAATTTTAAATTAGGTGTCTCTGGGACACCTTTTCTAGGAATTAGTGTTTCTCTGAGACTCAAAAAGGGAACGAATCATACTCAAAAAATAACTCAGTCTTGTAGTTAAATCAGATGAGAAGAAAAGTGGGGAAAAAATCTAGTCAATGATCTAGAGGAAGAATAATCTCCTCAGAAGACAGGTTAATAAAATGAAAGTCTAGGAAGAAATGACTATGACTGGAGCAAGAAGAACTCTAAGAGAAGGAAAGAAGGCTCTCAGAGTGCAACAGCATAGCTACCCTCAACAGAAACCCATGCAGGGAAATCCACCCCAATGCGGCAAGGAAGGAGGATGCAGAAGAAAATGTGTTACTTCCTTGCGGTAGCGCAGGTTATTATTTAAGCCTGCGGAATTCCAAACTGGAGAAAAGACCAGGTTTAAAGTGGGGGCACATGGCAGAGAGTGTTGGCCCTAAGTGGGCCTCTCAGGACTCTAGCTGCGGAGGCAGCGAAGGCAGCTTCATTTACTTCAGGTATTTACTGAGGTGGAGATATTGAGAGAAATGTAGATATTAGGAAGCAACTCCCTAAGAGGAGGAATCCATAGGACTTAAAGCACGAGACAATAGCCACTGTAAAAAGAGCTTAAAAATCCCTTGGGATTCTATTGGAGGCGAAAAACCAGAGAGGAGGAGGAGGGGAGAGGGAGACGGGAAGAAGGAGGGAGAAAGGGAGAGAAATAATGATCTGTTTTAGAGGAATCCTTTTTTGGATTCCTTTTTTAGAGGAATATCTTTTTTGGAGCAATGGGCTGAAACTGAGAACAGTTTTTACATTTAATATTTTTCTCTTTTCATTTTCCGCTGTACAGACATCAGGCTTTAACCTGGTTTCAATATATAGATGGAGGGAATATTGACAGAACAGACTAGAAATTCAGGACACAAATAAATTGGTTGGAACCAGTTAGAGAAAAGACAAGATATTTTCACATAGCTCATGGCAGGTGGAAAGAATAACAAGTCCCATTTTGTCAGACCCCTACTGACTGTAATAGGGATGGTACCATGGTTGAAAGGCTGAAGAAGAGACTTGGAGCAAGTGAAGACACACAGGGTATATTGAGGGCACTTACATACAGGGCAGTTCAGTGGCAGCGGGCTGGACAGGAGAACCACAACAGCTGTAAAAAGCATGCAGTTTATATAGTATTTTCACTTAGCACTCTCTCCCTAGCAACCTCCACTGATGAACCAAACGAAGGTCCTCAATCTCTTGTGTGGCTCACATTCCAGGGGATGGGCCAGAGCTTCAGATGTTTGTTTCTCACAGATAAGAAAGAATCTGCAGGTTAATCACTCCTGAGTTCCTTAGCTCAGAACTCTGAACACATATTCTTCTTAGATAATTCTTCTCAGAGTATGCTGAACTTATTGCTGTCAAGTGCATCTGCTATACAGTCCTATACTTTTGATCACACACAGACTCTATCTTACCTGCCCTAGAGCAGCTAAGGGAAAATGTTTATAACCTTGGGGAGAGATCTGTGAAAAGGTAAAGATGACCAAAGCTTTGGAGAAGGTATACAAATATGTGACTCCTTATGAGGGGATATTGAATTTTCCCAGGCAGTACAGTCTAATGGACCATCTTCCAAAGCTCTGAGTGGTCAATCCCCAGCAAAAGTCCTTTCAATGAACAAAACATAATTTGTCACCATTCTTCTTCTTCTTCTTTGAGACTGACTCTGTCACTGAAGCTGGAGTGCAGTGGTGTAATACTGGCTCACCACAGCCTCAACCTCCTGGGCTCAAGAGATCCTCCCACCTCACCCTCCCAGGAATTGGACTACAGGTATATACCACCATGCTCTGCTAATGTGTGTATTTTTTATTTGTAGAGATGGGAGATGGGGTCTCACCATGTTCCACAGGCTAATCTTGAACTCCTGGGCTGAAGTGAACCACCAGCCTCAGCTTCCCAAAGTGCTGGGATTACAAGTATAGCCACCATGCTCAGCTTATTCTTTACAATAGTCTCAGTTCTATATTGTTTTGGGCCACTTTTTTCAATCCTCATTAGTTTGGTTTTTATTCTGTTCCTAAATATTTATTCTGTTACTAAATATTCTTTTCATATGGCTGATCTTACATGT
The DNA here is from genome assembly GCF_001604975.1 of Cebus imitator. Taxonomy (NCBI): domain Eukaryota; kingdom Metazoa; phylum Chordata; class Mammalia; order Primates; family Cebidae; genus Cebus; species Cebus imitator. The sequence goes on from NW_016107526.1 coordinate 1,640,067, forward strand.
GTAACAACACATACCTTACAATAAAAATTTTGGAAAGATAGCTTTAGCCAAATTGATGGTAGTGTAAGATTATTTGAGACAAATAGAATCCTTCAAACAAATTACAGGAAAAACTAGAATCTTCTGAAAATTATATAAATCAGGGAAAGAACTAGAACTAGAAATGTGTCAATTGAAGACTATAAAAAATGTGTCAATCAGAAATGTAATTTGCTCTTTTTTTCCCCTTACTGTTCTAGAGCAATAAATATTGGATATAACCCTTAATGACTACCTACACAGACGTTCTTAATTTTGGTGGAATACTGGAATCACCAGGGAGCTTTATAAAGTACTAAAAATCCCAGCTTTTTTAAGAAAAAATACTGATGCTGTTACCTTTCCCTGAACATAATTTTATTACAGCACCTATTTTTATATTTATCTTTTCAAATTTTTTCTTTTTATTATTCTTAGTTATTTGACACATTTTTCCTTTACCTTCTAAGTCCCTTGAGGTATGGGACTTATTTGTCTTTGTATCATCAATGACTGCTATAGAAAGTCTACTTAATACATTTTTACTGTATGAATGCCTAATAGCCATAATGCTTAGAGGTACATTTCTGTTGAAATTAGGCAGCATGGCTTCCGGCTTTTAGCACTGATTAGTATTCTGCTTACCACCCATCAAGTGAGATACCTGAACTTCCTTAGCAGACAGAACTCAAGTATTGTCCTCTCTCTGGAGGGTGCTTGGAATCACAAAGAAGTCAATGGAATGAGTTAATGTCTATTTCTCCAGTTGCCTTGGATATTCTAGAAATTGTGACTTTCAGTGACTCAAGGCTCTGTATTCACTATATATTCCTCAAATTTTAGAATCTGCTTCTCAAGTTTTGTTTGTGAAAATTACAAATGCTTATTCTTTTATTATATCATTTTACTAACTGAGCATCACTAAAGATAATCAAATTTAAATTTTTCTTTTCACCAAGGGGAGCAATGTGATTTTCAGATATACTAAATTTCTAGCAGCTAAGAAGTTGCTTCATATAATATGGCAAATGAGTATTTGTTTATACATATACTCACAGATAGACATAGATAGATGATAGATAGGTAGAGAGATAGTGTAGTATTCTGTTATCACACTGCTATAAAGAACTACCTGAGACTTGGCACTTTATAAAGAAAAGAGGTTTAATCGACTTACAGTTCCAAAGGCTATACAGGAGGCATGGCTGGAGAGCCCTCAGGAAATTTATAATCATGGTAGAAGAGGGAAGGGGAAGAAAGCATATTTTCATGTAGTAGTTGGAGAGAGAGAGAGCGCCAAGGGGGAAGTGCTACAAACTTTCAAACAACTAGATCTCAAGAGAACTCACTGTCACAAGAACAGCAAGGGAGAAACCTGCCCCATGATCCAATCACCTCCCACTAGGTTCGTCCACCAACATTGGTGATTATAATTCAACATGAGATTTGGGTGGGGACACAAACCCAAATCATATCAGATAGATGGAAGGACAGATAGATATGATAGATACATAGAGATATATAATTCTGTAAAGTTTTACATAAAGAATGTGTTTTTGAAGTCCAAATCCAGTCCACACCTAAGAATTCAAAACTGAATAGGAAAATGCTATTCAAATTTCTACCAGGCATACAAATTCTAGTTAAAATAACTTAAAGTTAAGAATTAATCTAAATATTTTATTTTCATTTCTGTTAAAAATATTCTAAAATGCACTATATATTGCTAGAAGAGGCATGACATAGTAATTGAGCCTTTATAAGTAATGATCTTTCAATATCTCAATATCTCATTATGACACAAAATTATACATCTAAATAATACCCTAAGGGATTGTACAGTCCAGACCCCTCATTTTGTAGGGAAGAACTTTGACAGTGTAAAGGACCTGCCTAAAGTTACACAGGAAGTAGGTAACAGAGCCTTGATTAGAACCTTTCTTCTCTTTCTAGTTCCAGTGCTCAAAGTAAAAGCAGCCTCTGAAGTAAGAAAGGTAATGGCCCCCACTTTTCCTTATGATCTGCACCGACCATGGTAACCCATTGTTCAGCTGATACTGAGAAAGCTCTGAGGGGTTTGAGTTTTATCTCCTCTGCTGGCTCCACCTGCTTCATACTCTTTCATTCCTTCCCTCTCTGTACCCAGGGAGCACAATGCACCCTTGTAGCAGGATAGGAGCAGAAGACAAAGAACAAAGATCTCAGGTTTCTCCTCTGAAATATTAGATACTAGAAAGCACTTGAAAAAATATACTCAGCAGTGTTCTGAAAATGTGATGAGGGCCTCCTGCTTCAGAATCACCTGCAGTGCTCAGCAAAATCAGGTGCTTAGCACTCAGCCCACACCTCCAGAATCAGAATCTCTAAGGCACTGTACCAAGAGTTTGCACTGTTAATGAGCTCGCAGAACGTTATACATACCCTGCAGTTTGAGGACCACAGGAGTACAAAGTGTGATGAGGAATTTTTTAAAAATTACTTCACAAATTTTATATATAATACATAAACATTTTCAGAAAATGAACATCCATGTACATAAAGAGGGAATAAATTTTTAGCCATTTCGTCCCGAGAAAAATAGTTTGTGTTTGAAAACCAAATTAAATTTTCAGATGTGTCACTTTTTGAAGAAATCCAAGAAAGCACAAAGGAATAAAATTTAAATTCAAACCTATTTGTAAATGTTATAATGCTTAGATGTAAAATAAATATTTACATATTATTTGTTTCACTCTAAAGTAGCAATAACCAATCAGAAGATACAACAAAAGATAAAACAAAAACTAATTCATAATATCAACTAAGAATATAGATATCTAGTAATAATATAAGTAAGAACATTATAATCCCCTATGAAGAAAACAACTTTACTTGGAAAAATAAGAAAAATATTGATGAAACATAGATTTGTTCTATTCTTAAAATGTATAAATGTTTATTTTAAAAATAAAAAGTCTTTCACTAAGTTGAATTAAATTCCCATGAAAACAAGACAAATAAGAATACATTTTGAAATTATAAATGACAAGGTTTATAAAGTCTTATCCTACTAGATAAATGAAGCAAAAAAGCTAAGATTTAAAACAACAAAGCACTATCAAAAATAATATACAATCAGTGGAACAGAACACATCTCTTAAAAACAGAGCCTACTATAGTAGTTCTCACACCTCAGCATTCACAAGAATCATCTGAGAAGCAAGGAAACACTGTGAACTTCTGGGCTTCAACTCAGAATTTCTAAATCAAGACTCTAATTGGTCCCAGTCCTACACTCCGACATAAGCCCAAATCTTCCTGACAATTTTAACCAGAGAGAAAATAAACCAGTCAACTGTTTTGGTGGCTGTAATCCCAGAGTAACTCATTCAAGAGGTGTAATTCATACCAGGAGGTGTATAAGGATGGGGGACTCTGCCTTTCTCAAGAGCAGAGCAAAGAGAATCTTGCCACAAGAAAGGAGATGAGAATATGCAACTACACCGTTGTTCATGAACTAAAATAACCTGACTATGGCATCTATAGGTTTACACAAACTCAAAGGAGTGCTTGAATATATGTGTCTATACAGACCCACAAAGTTTTCTCTATTGTCTCTTTTTTTTTACTCTACTCATTGGGACATTAAAAGAAAGTATTTTGAGTTCTCTCTTTAGATATAAATCCAAGCATTCATGTCTACATGTTTCTTTTTTTTTTTTTTTAAGAAAAAAAAAAGAATGAAGGAATGGAAGAAAGAGGAAGAGGAAGAGGGAGAGAGAACAGGGGTGTTGCTTTATTGCCTGGGCCAGAATGCAGTCTATAAATGGGTATGCCTGTAATTGTGTTTAATAATAGAGACATAAAAAAAAATGAGGGAAGAAAATAATTAACAAGCAGCCAACCAATATTTCATTTAAACCTGTAAATAGGTGTGATGTAGTACTGATAAGAGTGTATATTTTGTGTATTTAAAGTGGAGAGTTCTATGAATGTTAATTAAGTCTACTTGTTCTGGATCTGAATTCAAGTCCTGAATATCGATGTTAACTTTCTGTCTCATTGATCTGTCTAATATTGATGTTGAAGTCTCCCACTATTATTGTGTGGGAGTCCAAGTCTCTTTATAAGTCTTATATATCTGGGTATTCCTGTATTGGGTGAGTATATAGTTAGGATCTTTAGCTCTTCTTGTTGCATCGATCCTTTTATCATTATGTAATGTCCTTCTTTGCTTCTTTTGATCTTTGTTGCTTTGAAGTCTATTTTATCAGCAAAAAATGCAACTCCTGCTTTCTATTTATTTATTTTTGCTCTCCATTTGGTTGGTAAATTTTTCTCCATCCCTTTGTTTTGAGTCTTCGTGTATCCTTGCATGTGAGATGGATCTGGATGTAGCATACCAATGGGTCTTGGCTTTTTTTTGACTGTCTGTGTCTTTGGATTGGGGGATTTAGTCAATTTGAATTTAGAATTAATAACAATATACGTGAGTTTGATGCTGTCATTTAATGTTGGCTGGCTGTTTTGCCCATTAGTTGATGCAATTTCTTAATTATGTTGATGTTCTTTTTTTTTTTTGGTATTTTTTAGAAAGGCTGATACTGGTTGTTCCTTTCTATTTGTAGTGGTTCTTTCAGAAGCTCTTGTAAAGTAGGCTTGGTGGTGATGAAATCTCTGAGTGCTTGCTTGTTCACAAAAGATTTTATTTTTCCTTCACTTATGAAGCTTAGTTTGGCTGGATGTAAAATTCTGGGTTGAAAGTTCTTTTCTTTAAGGATTTTGAATATTAGGGTTTCTCAGCAGAAACCCTACAAGACAGGAGAGAGTGGGGGCTAATATAGATGTTTATTTTCATTTACACTGCCTTCTCACCCAGTAAGACCTTAGAACAGTTTTATGGTTCTACCAGCGACAGTGCCAGGGCTTCTATGACTTTTGATTATCGAGTTATTCAACACATTGAGTTACTATCATGAGCTAACATAATAGGCCTTTACACAGTTCGTTCTTAGTAATGATTCAAACTGCAGTTGGCTTTTTTCAAGTGTGTGTGAACCATATTAAGCAAGTGTAATCATAATTACGCAAAAATCATAGTTTATTTTCTGCTTTATTGTATGGAAGCCAATTGACTTCAGGGTTTTTCAATAATTTGAACTGCAATAATTGTCTGGCATTTTTTAAAAATCATGTTAGAAATGTACATCATGCCACAAGCTTACTTTTGAAAAATAAAATCAGATAAAATTTTAAAATTATGGATGTTTATTGCTCATACAAAAAAAAAAAAGTTCACAAATCAGGAGAACACAGACTGAAAGCACTAGGAAGGTTCCTAGGAACTGTTCAAATGCAGTTTATAAAACATAAAAGAGGCCGGGCGCGGTGGCTCACGCCTGTAATCCCAGCACTTTGGGAGGCCGAGGCGGGTGGATCACGAGGTCAAGAGATCGAGACCATCCTGGTCAACACGGTGAAACCCCGTCTCT
>NW_016107526.1:1645695-1673751 GCF_001604975.1 Cebus imitator
AAAAACATAAAAGAGGAAGTATTTTGACAGTTTTCACGATTGGCTGTTATATACTAACATTCTTTTTAAGGCAAGCAGGGCTATTTAAGCTGATCTGTCTGTAGCTGGTTTAGTTTCACTGACCCATGCTGACAGAATGAAAAGCTTCCATTTCATGGTTTGTTTCTTATTCGAGCTAGCATTTTGGGGAAATCAGAAAAACTTAAGTTTTGGCTACACGGCTATGGGCAGTTGGCCTGGGGTATATCCAAACTGCAGCCTTCATTTTAATTTTTCTTTAGCATACTAAATTTTATATAAATGAAAGAAATAAAGATAAGGAACTCCAAATAAAATTAGGAAATATGTTTGAGAATCATAAAAATACAAACGAACATAAAAATCAGGATTTTGATGGCACACACAGAACCTCTGTAATTATCAAAGCAATGAAAGATATTGACAAATACTAGTAAAAGATTGGATCTCAATAAAATCTCAAAAAAAGTATAATTTTATAAGAAAATAATCTAGGCAATTTTTTTCTTGAAAAACTTTCTTAGATAAAATTTTGTCATTGTTAATATGCAGAATGCTTACTAAGAAGGAAAGTGATTTGTCAGTAGCAAAAGGCATTAAAAAAATTGACTGCTACCTCACTCCTGGCCTCATCAATTTGTTTTCAGGAATTGGAAGACAGAATGTACAAAATGACTATGACCATACATCCTTTTAAGCAGGTAGTGTCCTATGGCCAACAATGGTTATAATGTTATAATGCTTAGATGTAAAATAAATATTTAAATATTACTTGTTCTACTGTAGAGTAGCAATAATCAATCGGAAGATAGAAACTAAATGGTCATGGCAGTTAACAGTCTATCAAGCCAAGGCAGGTGTGGGTAGGGTTAGGCCCAAAGAAGAACAATTTGGAGGTAACGTGAAATCAAGCACCAAGATGACAAATCTAACAGAAATATCCAATAAGGGTATTACCTGCATCAATTTACAGGCACCCATGGCTCTGCTCTGCATTCAGAGGCAGTGTGATCTGACCGTTAGCCAGCACTGCCTGCCACACGCTTTTCCTCTGTTGCTAGGCGGGTAAAAGTTAGGTATAAAGAAATGGAATGGAGAAAATATGAGGCACCAGGTGGGGTCAGCAGAGTCTTAGGCACAGGTGTTTCTATTGGGCTCACGGCTTTACAAGAGTCAGGTGGGGAATGCTTGAGCACACTGAGTTGCTTAGAAGGAAATGAAAATGTGAGACTATTATCTCTGCTTGGTAAAACTACACGAGTTTTTATTTTCTTCTTTTTACACTTTGCATAGTTAAAATTCAGCAATGTCTATTTTATTTATTGTCTGAAAGATCAGTCATAGAATAGAAAAAAAAAAATCTTCCCTTGACATTAAACCTGAACATTTTAATTCTGCTTTAGATTCCTTATAAGAAAAGAATGATCATGAATAATGTTTTCTAAGGGGTTAAGCACTTACACTGTGAAATGACAGTAACTACAGAAGGATGTTTTCTCTTTTCAAAATAGTCTATGCTGCTGAAAGTCCTATGAGAGTGCTAAGCACCAGGAAATAAATGTGATTCTTTTCTAAGTCCCATCTCACAAGCACTTGCTTTGTTTGTATTTTCTAAGAACAAGGTTTATGATAGTGATAATAGAGAGGTAACGGAGGAAATGCATACTGTAAAATTAGATTATAAGAAATATTTCTGCAGTAAACCAAAGAAAAGAAAAGCCCCAAGACATTGAAGCAATCCATAGTGGAAAATGCAATAAATGATCTATGATACTATATCATCTTTAGGGGCTAACATTTTAAATACTTTTTACACATCTAATTGGCTAATTATTAATATTGAGGATCCCATCAATAATATAATAGAATAAAAAAGAAAGATAACATGAAATAAAGCTCTGTTTGGAAAGAAATTCATGGGAAAATAAGAAAGCAATGGAATAGATCATTATATTGACTAATACAAGAAAAGCCAAAAATTATTTAAAGCATTCTTGCTATGGATTATTTTGTAATTATGTGTTAAGAAGACTCAGGTGGAAAACTAAGTTTTCTCCTTCTAGTAAAATGTGCTGCAGCAATCAGTTTTTCCCCCTTTCAGACTCGGTTTCTACACCTGCAGTCATACCACAGAATTTTGATCAGAATCAAACAAGAAAAAGTGTGAACATTCTTGTTATGTGTAAAGTGTTCTATCTAATAATGTTTTATAGCTATTGTCAAAGATATATAAAACATTTAACTTAAAATTAGATTCACTAAAACAGTGATCTCCTTTTCTCCTAAGCGTTTCTCCTATGCTTTTCTCTACCCTTTGAGAGACTGCAACATTCCTCAGAATAAAAAAATTAACCAACATTTAAACAGAGACCACTCTAAATTGGCTTCTTTCTAAATGCACACTATTATGGAGCCAAGGTATTCGATTTTTTTCCAAATATGCTCCCTTTTTAGTTCTACTGAGGAGTATATTATGCTCTTATTCATATATAAATATAATGTAAACCAAATAAAATGTAAAAGCAATCATTTGAAAGCAACATTCAAATTATTTTCTGAGATAGATTAAAGCACTACTTCATAAGAAGTGAGTTTCTCTTTCTCCCTTGATTGACCTAAATATCTGGTAAATAACATTTCAAAATCATATTTAGAACATTATTTCTAGATTCATGACTGCTTTAAATGTTCATTGACCATTAAAACTTCAAATAAGCCTAATCAAAACAGAGTTAATACTGGAATAACTTAAAGGCTATTGTGTTTAGTAATTAGTTATTTATGTGGAATAAGTCTCTCTGTATACCTGGTTGGGGTGCAGGAAGTGTTTTCTCCTCTTCTGCCAGCACACACAACTGTGAGCTGTTTCTAAAGAAAACAGTAGCAACTAGGAGAATAGAAAAAAATGAGTTTGCTGTAATGCGCTGTCTTAATCATTTGAGGCCGCTATAACAAATTATTATCAACTGAGTGGCTTAAACAACTGAAATTTTTTTCTCACAGTCCTGGAGTCCAACATCAAGGTGCTAACAGAACCAGGCTTATAAGGACCCACCTTCTAGTTTGCAGACGGCCATCTTCTCTTGGATCCTCACGTGGCAGAGAGCAGAGAGAAAACAAGCTCTCACCCCTTTCTTATTAGGGCACTAATCCCACTCACGAGGACTCCACCCTCATAACCTAGTTACCTCTCAAAGGCCCTGCCTCCTGGCATCATCACATTAGGGATTAGGGTTTCAACAGATGAATTTTGGGAAAAGACAAACATTTGATCCATAATATGTATATTCCCAAGATGTGGCAATATTAGCAGAGAATGACTGAAGTCCTAAAATGTGTTCAGTGCTATCCTTAGCTTTGGGAGACAATGAAAAATAAGCAAGATAGCTGCTCGCAGACAGGAAAAAAGACTATACAACACAGAAATAAAGGATGATGAGCAAACAGTGGGGCAAAACACAATCTTCTGTGGAGGTTCTGAAGGCATCTAACCCAGTGTAGGAGTTGCCTAAAAGATTTCCAGAGGATGAGAGCAAGAGGCTGGCGTTCTAGGCCAAGGAGGTAAAGGCAAACGTGACTTGCTGAGGAATGGAAGGACTTCACATTGACACGAGTTTAGAAAGTGTTTATAAGAATGATAAAACAAGAGGCTGTCAAAATAAGCAAAAGTCAGAACTTATGAGAGTTTTGGAAGTCATGTCTAGGAGTTTGACTTTTTCTAAGAGGCTCAGAAAGTCAGAGAAGGGATTTAAGCAGGGTAATATAAAGATTTGTTTAATAAAAAATAAAAGTAACAAGAGCTGCCATTAAATGCTTTCTGGGACTAAATACTTAATAAACATCAACTCCTTTAATCTTTGCCATAAGACTAGGAATTGGGTAATAGAATTATTCTCAGTTTCTCAATTTAAAAAGTTAATTTTATAGAGGGTGACTGCCCAGAGTTCACACAGCGAGGATGTGGCCAAGCCACAGCTTGAGCCCAAATCTGTTTGAGAGAAAGTAGGGGGGGGGGTGGTGGGTTAAATATTGGGTTGAGTCTTGCTAATATTGATTGTTTTCATTTTTGAAAACAGCAATTTCACATGATATAATCTGTCTTAAAAATCCCTACACCTGAAATTAACTTTCAATTTTAAAAATTGAGCTGCCAAATGCAGATTTCGAAAGAACAGAGATGTCATTTGAAATTCTCAGTCCAAATTATTTTGGCAGTCTCAGACTTTGTAGATTTAAGCCCAAAGGTCTCTGACTTCACTGTCATCTCTCTCCACCTCTGTCATTCCAAGTCTTTTTTTGTCTCTTGCTTTCTGCAATTCCCTGTCAGCCAGGAGCCTGCTGATGCTGTCAGTGTGTTCCAAGACCTTCGTCTCCCCCTGTATTATTCCCAATGTCTCTATTCTCAGTGTGTTCTTTATAAAGTAAAACCGAGCTGGCTGGGCGTGGTGGCTCACGCCTATAATCCCATCACTTTGGGAAGCAGAGGTGAGAGGATCAGGAGGTCAAGAGATCAACACCATCCTGGCCAACATGGTAAAACCCCATCTCTACTAAAAACACAAAAATTAGCTGAGCGTGGTGGCGTATGACTGTAGTCCCAGCTACTGGGGAGGCTGGGGCAAGAAAATCACTTGAACACGGGAGGCGAAGGTTGCAGTGAGCTGAGATCACACCACTGTACTCCAGCCTGGTAAGAGGGAGACTCGGTCTCAAAAAAAAAAAGAACTGATTGAAGAGCACATCTTGGAGACTTTCCCCTATTATCTGAAGAACCTTACAGAATGGGGTGATGCACTCCCCATTCCATTCTCCAGAGCTCTCGTGTGTTGCTGCTTCTTCCATCTCTGTATCCTTTACAGATCTCACCATCTAAGCTCAAATAAAGAGAATAAAAGATGTGAGTGCATTGTAAGTTTCATTTGAATCCTACTTTCCTTCCCAAGAAAGACAGCTACCTGATCATAAATATCAACAGGTAATATTCCACTTAGAAAACAATCTTTGGAACTCATTTGAAATTCTAAGCAAAGATGAGCAATTAGATTGATCAGTAGGTGGGTCCCAATAGGGCCCAAGTGTTGCCTTCAGTTTGATATCAGCTTTCAACAATTATGTTGTAGGAGAATAATCCCATTCTTTCCCTCATTATTTATTATTCTTTCTTTCCCTTTGTCCTCTTCCTCTGCCAACAACTCCCAGCAGGAGTTGGTCCACCCTAAGTATTCTGCTCAAAAGGACTCTACTGTTTTGTAAAATTCATATGTGTTCACTATAATATATTGAAATCAAGAAATAGATATTTGTATAAAGAAATTAACCAAAACATTCCAAATAACATTCCAAATATAATACAGAATTATATTAAGGGATTATCATTCCAGGCATCTCTTGATGAAGATTTACAGATCGAGGGGTGGATCGGGAGAAGGGTTAAAAAAAAAAAAATTGGTGAATGGATATATGGATAAGTGACTAGGTCATTAGGGAGGTAGGACACTAGATGATAGATTGATAGATGGCAGACTAATCAAAATATAAAAGTAATTTTTAAAAAATGATTATCTTATACATTATATTTTTTAAAAGAAAGTATTAATTTTTCCCTTCAACTAATGAAGAAACCTAAGGGAAACTGAAGAAAAAGCAACTGCTAGACTTTAAATGTATGTTTTTAAATTTCAACATATAATTTCCTTTTTCCTTTATGAATAAAAAAACATAGATAGGAAACAATACTAAAAGTCTAGGGTGTTTATTTCTTTTAAACAACATGTTTCAACCTTAGACAGAATAACTGACTCCCTGCTTTTACCTATCAGAAAATTAGCATCTTATATAACGCTTAATCTCATTCCTACTCCCTAATATTAGTTATATAATCACTGATATTACAGGGTTCACAACATTTATATTCTGTTCAAACCATAATCCCCCCATTTATTCAGTCTAAGTTCTGTATATTAATAGATGCTATGATAACCACCAGCCCTGTTACCACACTTTTCTGTAGTCATATCTTGGTTGAATGAACTTAATCATGAATTCTTTTTTAAGAAAGACTCATCATTTCTGTATTGTATGAATTTCTATATACTTGAGAATGTCAGTATGTTGCCTTTTATATTACAGAAAAAAAGGAAAAGGTATAAAATTATTGGATCAGTATCTATTTTATTACTAAAGTTTCTAAGCATTCCTTCACCATATTCCTAAATTGACTATTGGTTTAATACTTTAGCATTTTTTGCATTTGTCTCTTGATAGCAGGACTTCTTAGTTTCCTCAGTATTTTCTTAAAAAAAAAAAATTCATGGGTGCTATGCCCACCAGTACCACACTTAGAACTATGCAAGAAGTACTCTCACCCCAATCCCTGAATTTTAAAGGGCCTAGAACTAGCTTACCCCAGATCATGTCTTTCTCAGACTGGTGTAAGGGGTTTGCTGGTTCAAGGGACTTTGTCTTTGTGCCCATATTCTCAGCCACATTTTGGGTACCTGGAGACCCAACATGCTCTGCTCAAACAACCTTAAGCCTGTTTCCAGAGCCTACACAGACAACTTCCCCAGTTCCGTTCTCCCGAGAGTGGACCACATCACCACATCTAGACCCCAGAATATCCCATGGAGTGACTGCTTGAGAAGATATAGATACAACTTGAATGTGTGAACTAAGGTATTCATATATATGTAAATGATGTCCAACATTGACAAGTGTCCTGGAGTAAAGCTGGCTCTTGCCACATCATCATGTTTTGATTTGGAACTCCAAGTCATTGAAAAATTCTAAATTTAAACCCAGCATTCCAGATTATTGAAAAACTATATTTGTCAAGGTAGGAGGAAAGAACATATTTTATTTTATATAGTTGTTAGATACACACATACACACACATGTATATACATACAAAATCTTAGATATAATCTTTAAAATTTTGACAGATGGTACATCAGTCTGCATTTATAGTCTTGACTGCTTCCCACTGGTATAAAGTTCCCACTTCAAAAAGCTTTGGAAAAAATGAATTTAAAGATAAAAATAAAAAATATAAACTCTGTTTCTCAACATAAGCTCCATCAAGATCAAGGCACTTTCGTAAGTGATAATACCCAGCATTTAGTTCATCTTTAAAAAACTGAGGACCTTGGTAATTTAACCATGCCAATGCAATCTTCTTTACATTATTAACTTAAGAAAACTGAGTACCCTCATGCCAGTTAGAATTGTGATCATTAAAATGTCAGGAAACAACAGATGCTGGAGAGGATGTGGAGAAATAGGAATGCTTTTACACTGTTGGTGGGAGTGTAAATTAGCTCAACCATTGTGGAAGACAGTGTGGCGATTCCTCAAGGATCTAGAACTAGAAATACCATTTGATCTGGCAATCCCATTATGAGGTATACACCCAAAGGATTATAAATCATTCTACTATAAAGACACATGCACATGTATGTTTATTGCAGCACTATTCACAATAGCAAAGATTTGGAACCAACCCAAATGCCCATCATTGACAGACTGGATAAAGAAAACACGGAACATACTTACCTGGCAGGGGAGATACCATGATCACGAAGGTGGTTTTCCCAGGGCGAGGCTTATCCATTGCACTCCGGATGTGCTGACCCCTGCGATTTCCCCAAATGTGGGAAACTCAACTGCATAATTTGTGGTAGTGGGGGACTGCGTTCGCGCTTTCCCCTGGCTTTTTGTGGTGTCAAAAGAAATAAATATGAAAAGCTAATTCTCAAAAAAAAAAAAAAAAAAGAAAGAAAACATGGCACATATACACCATGGAATACTATGTGGCCATAAAGAAGAATGTGTTCATGTGATTTGCAGGGACATGGATGAAGCTGGAAACTATCATTCTCAGCAAACTAACACAGGAACAGAAAAACACTGCATGTTCTCACTCATAAGTGTGAGTTGAACAGTGAAAACACATGGACACAGGGTGGGCTACACCACAACTGGGACCTGTTGGGGTATGGGGGCATGGAGAGGGAGAGCATTAGGCAAATACCTAATGCATATGGGGCCTAAAATCTAGACAACGGGTTAATGGGTGCAGCAAACCATCATGGCACATGTATACCTATATAATGAATTTAAAGTTTAATTAAAAAAAATGATAAGGAAACAAAAATAAGTCAGAAGGAGCCAAATCAGGACTGTAAGATGGATGCCTAATACTTTCCCACAGAAATTCTCACAAAATATATCTTGTTTGATAAGAGAAATAAGAAGAAACATTGTCATAGTAGAGGAATCTCTGGTGAAGCTTTCTCGGGCATTTTTCCGCTAAAGCTTTGGTTACCATTCTCAAAACACTTTTGTAATAAGATGTTGTCATTCTTTGAACCTCCTAAAAATCAACAAGCAAAATATCTTGAGTAGCCCCAAGAGCTATTGTCATGATGTTTGCTCTTGACTGGTTTTGCTCTGATGGGACCACTTTCAGCTTTGGTGGCATTTGCTTTGGATTGTACAGGTAAAGCCACATTTCATTTCTTGATACAATTCTTGGAATAAATATTTCAGGATATTCATCCCACTTGTTTAAAATTTCCATTGAAAGCTGTGTTCTTGTCTGCAGCTAATCTGGGCACAACAGTTTTAGACCCATCAGGTGAAAAGTTTGCTTAACTTAAATTTTTCAGTCAGAATTATATAAGCTGAACCAATTGAGATGTCTGGTGTTGGCTATTGTTTGTGCTGTTGTTAATCATCAGTCCTCTTCAATTAGGGTACAAACAAGATGAAATTTTGCCTTGCAAATTGATGTGGATGGTCTACTGCCGCATGCTCTCTGTTCAGCATAATCTCATTCCCTTTTAAAGACAGTTATTTGTGTTCAAATGCTGATTTATTTGGGTCATTGTCCTCATAAACATTATTTAAAGCATCAATGATTTCAGCAGTCTTCCACCTACACTTCACCACAAATTTGATATTTGTTCTTGCTTCAATTTTAGCAGAATTCAAGTTTTCCTGATAGAGGCTCTTTACAAACTGATGTCTTATCCTTCTTAGTGTCTCAAACTAGATCCTGTTCAGACATGCTATAACAAGCTCATACAAGTTTATTTTGCTGCAAAACAATTGAAATCTACATGTAGTATTTTCATAATGTGCATTTTCCATGAACTGCTTAAAGCCCCCTTTATAATGTGCTGGAGTGATGGCCTCTAAAACTCTCTACTTGATTGTTATTTGAGAATTTTAGCCCTTCTACCTAATACATGAAAAACAACTTGGTTAGCTAAAATATTTTTGGATCTGTCTTTCCTCAGAGCATTGCTTTTACATTTGCCTATTGCTAAGGAAAATGTTAAACTATTATGATTTTTCTTCACTATAGAAGGTGACTTGTACTTTCTACTCTGATTCCTAATGATACACTTTTTAAAGCTTAATAATACAACTAAGGCATGTCTTGTTTATCATTCTATAATCTTTTTTTACCTAGATGTGCTTTTTAATGTCCTGATTCAGTTATGCCATGAATTCAGGATTTTCTTTTCTTTTTTTTAATTATTTTTACTATCATTATGTGTTAAAAGCAAACCTTTTCAATGCCAAAAAAAAAATAGCACTCAAACGTAAATTTTCTCAGCAAGGCAGTTTTTACTTCTGTAGAAGGGTGCGTCTCCAGGGTGGAGCAGACAGTACACAGAACAAAGGAGAGCAGGGGTTTTTATTATCTCTTAACACAGTTTGTCCCTGTACTGTGTCTTGCCTTCATTGGCTGGAGTTGGACCGCACAATTGAAACTGAACCTGATTGGCTAACTTGAAAAATGCAGGAATGCTATTACACCAGTGGAAAGGTAAGAAGATTGGTTTTGGTGGGAGAAGCCACTGCAATGGGAGGGGTAATTCACAGAGTGGGTAGCAGATGTGGAATGTGGGCTCTATAGATAAGGACTGGCGAGAAGGACAGTCCTTATCTATAGAGGAACAGGAACAGGAACCAGGGCAGCAGGAACACAGAGAGTAAGGACGTGTGGCCTTGAAAGGGGGGAACAAAGGACAAGGAAACTTAAGCAAGCTAAACCTTTGAAGAAGAATTTCTTACTGTATTTGACATTATGTTCTTATATCCTGTAATTTAGCAGCAAAGTTTTCTTTTATATATATTAGTTGTACATATTTTGTCTCTACTACTGCTTTGATCTCTTTGTCTTACGTGTTTACTGATTAAGACTTTCTTGAAATTATTCAATTCAACTTTAATTAAATTAATTTATTTAATTTTATTTTGTCATTCACTGTTTCTAGTTCATCTCTGTTTCATGAATGCACATTTTTGACCTCTGGTTGTTTCCTAAACTCTATAAATTGTTTTTATATCTCATTTTGGTGTTCATTTCCTGGATTTAATCCCTTAATTTATTCAACTTACACTTTTGTCAACATCAACAATGTAAAATAATGTGAAATTATTTTTGTTTTAAATATGTTTTCTCTTCAACTGAATACTCTATATTTTCTATTCTATATTCCTTTCTCTTTAGGACTGGGGAAGAGGACTACTGTATTTACCCAGTCACTCAGCTGCATCTTTTTGGTTTGTTCATGCTAAAGTGAGCCGATCTATAAGAAGTATGATGAATTTTTCCTCATTCAATTCCCACCTTATCTGAAACCTGTTTATCTTCCTCTGAGACACTTTGCATAGTTAACAATAGTGTGTCACCCATGTTCATGTAGCTCATTCATATTTCTATAGCTTGAAGCCATCAGACTAATAGGGAAAAAGTTTATCTAGAGATTTGTATGATATTTTTAGAAGAGGGAGCTCCACTTTTTCATCCAAGATTTTATTGGATGTTATTAGAATTCACAACATGATGTGTATATATTCAGTACCAAAGCACGATAACCTATTCTCAGTTTGTTACCTCAGGATTCAGATAATGTTCTATTTTACTTTAAAGCTATAGGTTTATTTCAATTCTACTTTTTATTTCCCATCCCATTCTTCTATCCCTAGTGGTTCATTTTTTGTCAGAGACACAGAGACCCAATAAATTATGATTCAGCATAAGTAGTGGAGACTAGAATTTATAGCATTCCAGTAATTGTTTCCTTAAATATTTTTTGGCTCTATACCCTTTTTGTAACTCCAATTATACATCTTTTATTGATATTGCCCACTTTATGATACTCTATTCATTTTTTTCAGTCTTTTTCTATGTTTTTAAAATTTTACTTTAACTTTTTTCTGTGTTTTTATTTGGAGGATTTATATTGACATGTCTTTAAATTCATTCTTCTCTCCCCTACCTCGCTGCCCGCAGTGGCTAATCTGCTGTTAATCCTATCCAGTGTATTTCTCATCCCAGATATTGTAGTTTTGATCTCTAGAAATTTGATTTGCATCTTTTTATGTTTTTATTAATTTCATATCTTCTACTACCTTCTTAAATGTATGTAATATATTTAAATAGCTGTTTTATTATTCTTGTGTATCAATTCTATCAGCTGTTAGCTTTCAGGGTCTCTTTCTCTTGATTGATACCCCACATGCCCCACACACACCCCATTATAGATCACGTTTTCCTGCTTCTTTGCTTGCTAGGTAGATTTTGATTACATGTCGGAGATTGGAAATCTTATAATTTTACATATTTATATATTGTAAATAATTTTAGGAATTTGTTCTGGGAAACAGATAAGTTACTTGAAAACAATTTGAACTTTTTGAAGCTTGTGTTTAAGCTTTGTCAGACCAATACAGAACAGTCTTTAGGGCCAACTTGGTTTCACTCTTGAGGCAATACTCTACTAAGAACTTTACTTGACTGCATGTATCTTAAGAGGCCTTTCCTTTTTGTCTGTGAACTACCCTTGGTTCTGTGTGATCCTTAAACATTGTTTTACCCATTGCTTTATGCCGATTCTTCTCCCAGGAATGGGTATTTACCCCGAACACATGCATTTATCGGTACATTGCTGTTGACTCAAGGCAAGTCCCCTGCACATCCGCTCAGTGCTGCTACCCCTCCAACCCCCCAATTCCCACTTACCTTTGTCTTTTTCTCATGCCTTGTTTAGGATTTGGTTCCTGTCACTTTACCATGTCTGGAAGCAGAAGTCTTCTCACTATACAATTTGATCAAAATGTTTCAAAGACAACTTGTTCAGATCCAACTATTTTGCAGAAATGGTTACCAAAGGTAAAAGTGTAGCAATAAAGAGAAAAATCTCCGGTACCATCTTTAGATCCTGGTGAAGGAAGAAAAGGGGAGTAGGGAGGAATGTCTCTCAGCAGCATTATGTGTCCTCACAGCTCCTTCTATGCCCCCTTACTCAAGACTCTAATTTCACCTCTACACCCTCTTATTTTACCCACCCCCAACTTTTTGCATGTAGATCTTACATATCTAACACATATGTTGATTGAGACTGCCCATGGTGGTGATAGAAGCTAGAGAGAAAAAAGTAAATATCCTTATTTTCACTGCAGTTGGTAGGTGAGGAGTTGAGGTGTGTTTGACTGCTGACTTTGGAATTGCATGGAGAGGCTTTGATGGCCTTTCCTTTATACATCATCTAATGCATAATAGCTTAACTTGGGAATTTTAGTTTCTTCTTTGACATTAAACTCTTGAATCACACAACATCCAAATAAATTACCATTGTAATTCTGAAGTCAGTACAGACATGCTCTGGGAACCATTTAAAGGATTAGAGCTACAACAGAAACTCCTTTAAGCACAATTTACTTTCTAAAGCTGTATCACCTTGATTAGTTAAATTAGTAGTTCCTAAAGAGGTCTCCTGATTTTAAATGAGTCACTGGTAATGTTTTGCAATAAGGCTTAATTTACTGACACCTTCTTCTGCAATTCTGATTCACGGGTGTTTTCTAAAGTCCTATAGAATAATTGGTTCTCAAGAAAACAATACTACTTCGAAAATAAAATAGAACACAACTCATCTTTCTGTGCTCCATCTGCTCAACCTCATCTTATTAAATTCTAGGAAATCTACACACTGAGCTTTAAAATACCATGTTGGACTCCTGAGTTTTTAAAATATGTTATTTCTTTGATTGCATTTGTTGACATTTTAGTGTCAAAATATGAAGGTCTAAGTTCTAATTAGAGAAGCACTGACCAGAGATCGTGCAACACTTGAGATTTTCACTAAATTCCCACGTTGAAAGTACCATAAAGCTGGATTTCTGAAGCAAGTATTTTATTTGGATGAAATTTGACTCAAGCTGGTCAGCATCAATCCTAAACTTGACCAATTCAAAGAGCAAACACTTAGAAAAATTACAATGTATGGCCTCAATGCATAGTTACAAGATACGACTTAGTAATGATGTTAGTTATAGTTTGTTTCAGGAAAATAACATGGTTATTAGTAATATGAGCTTCGTCCTTTGATACCAGAATCAGGGTAATATTTAACCTACTTTTAACATATACACACACACAACACACACACACACACACACACACACACACACATCATGAGCATCCTTTTCTGAAATACTTTAAAGAGATGATGCACTTGGGATTAGGGAGAAAAAAAATGCAAGGATAGAAAACGTCAATATTTAGCTTTATACTCAATGTTAACCCCTTAAACTAATGATAGTCAATTTTCTCTTGGTGGACATTAATCAGTCTCTCAGAAGTTACCCATGATATGAAAGCATTATAGAGCATTAAGCCTTAAAGAAGTCATTAAAATCATCTCTAGTCCAATTTTCTCTCTTGACAAATGATATCCCAAGGCCAGCCTAAATTCAGACAGATACACATGAAAAGCAATGGAGTTAAGTCCAGGTCTTCAACTCCCAGTCCAGTGCTCTCTCTCACCCTGCACTAACCAGGGTGGGGAGAAAATATTTATTCAAAGGAATGACAGCTGAGTCATGATTAATACTGTACAACTAAGAGCAATCTCAGTGATGGGAGTAAAGATGCATTTTTCTGCTATTCTGCACATTTCTAAATTAGCCCAAGTTATATTGGCTACAATAAATTTTGTTTAAAATTGATTGAGCAAAGCTTTCATGGTAGTCTACCTAATTAAAAAATACATTTGAAAAGATAACAATTCTATACTTGGATTGAGATTTTTTAGAGAGTTCACAAAAATATCTTATTTGAGAAATATTTGTAGCAAGTCTTGGAATTCAGTTACAATTTCATTATGGTAGCATTATTGTGCTTTTTTATTTTTAGATTTAGGACACATTTGTGAGAGAGGGAGGGTGTGTGTGTGTGAGTGTGTGTGTGTGTGTGTGTGTGTGTGTGTGATGATAGCTCAGAATTGATCATTCATATAGTTTAGGTTCTCACATTATGTAAATCTTGTGGCCAGACATGTGGTAGCAATGCCTGGTGGTATAGTGGCCTTTCCTTTTGGCTTGTTCAATCAATTGAACTGGCTGTCATAACCCTATAACCTAGCCAACCCCTTATTATTTCAGAGAAAATTCTGACTTAGTTTTAATATTCAATTAGTGGTTGTGATGGATAATTTTAAGTATCAACTTGACTGGGCCATGGAGTACTCAGATATGTGCTCAGACATTATTTCAGATGTTAGTGTTATTTCAAGTATTTTTGAATGAGATAAACATTTCAATTTCCAGACTAAGGAAAGCAGATTTTCCTTCCTAATGTGGGTGGACCTCATTCAATCACTTGAAGGTCTCAGTAGAATTTAAAAGGTTAACCTTCCTCCAAGTAGGAGAATTCTTCCTTCCTGACAACCTTCGAACTGAGACATGAGCTTTTTGCTGTCCTTGATTCTAATGGAGATATCAGCTCTATTCTTGAGAATTACCAACCTCAACAATCATGTGAGCCAACTCATTACTTCTCCTAATGATTCTGTTTCTCTGAAGAAGCCTATATATATATATATATATATATATATATATATATATATATACATATATATATATATAAAATATTTTCTCCAAATTTTCCAAAATATGAAAGGTAGTTTTTGAATGACAAGTTTGAAAATTAAGCAGTAAGACAAATTTCTAGCTTGTCATGAGAAATAAAATTATTAGCCTATAAATTTTAGCAGAACAGATTAATTTAAGCAAAAATATACAATGGAGATAGTTCATTGACTCATGTAATAAGATAGGCAAGAAGAATGCTTAAGAAGCAAAAATTAGGGACAAAATAGTACATTTACTAAAATACAGTAGTTGAAATTTGAACTGTCAAATAATTAGAAGATAAAGTTAAGTAAATCCCCAGGAAAGTAAAATAAGAACAAAGAATTATCAATTAAGAGATGAAATATATCTAGATTGCTTCCCTCTTTCTTCGTCTCCCCTGCTTTGTCCACATAAACCTTATGCATTATCTATACTCAATTCAAAGTCCCAAAGTCATCCTGAACTCATCGCCACCACCACCACCTTTCCAATTCCCCTCAGAATGGACTAGATGTCTCTCTCTTTCCACACTAGCCTGCTTATGCCTTGGCTAAGCCACTTGGTGCTGTTCTACAATGATCTTTCCTCAGATGAAGATTATGAGGACAGAGAATGTGTCTTATTCACCTTTGTATCACTAGCATCTATCACCATGCCTAGTACACAGTAGACACATAATAAATGCAATATAATCTTCATTTGAAAATATGGAGAGTAATGCCAAGCCTATGAGTGTTATTATGAGGGTTAAAGATAATGCCAGGAAGCACCCAGCACAGATTTTGGTCCATATAATAAGTGCTCAACAAATTGAAATGAACAGTGTGGTCATGTTACTGGAACTGGTAGTGATTGCAAAATTGAACAGAGAAAAGGGATGATTTAATGGGATGTGGTAATAGTAGTAGTAAGTGCTACTAGTATCTGCTAGCAGTAACTGCGCTAATTGGAGAGACAGATATGGAAAAGGAATAAAAGTAGTACTTATCAGGGGGTCAGCATATTTCATAAGGGGGGACATCCATTAGAGAGATACGTAATAAAAGGAGGAAGGTTATCCCTGATGTCTGCCTTTCTTGTGCCTTTGGACCTGCTACTTGCAGATACATGTTATGTTTCGGTTTCCTATTATTTACATCCTCCCTACCAAAGCCTCTGCTACCTCTCTAAAGTCTGTGATGAGAAATCTTGCTTTTATTGTGACATTATAGTAGAAAAACCTTAGGAAGCAGTGTTTATTACCAGTGTGAATCTTTACCAAGTAGCTATACGTCTGTTCTGTTTCCACTCACACCAACTCTTGGTGCTGGTTCACCCCTCACAGTTTGCTTTGTCCCCAAACATATAACCAGGTCATTTATAGCTAAATCTTGACTTACAACATCTTGAGTCTTAGTATATCAGAGAAGATGCCTACTTCAAGTATAATAATGCACTTGTCACTTTATAAACTGTCTGTTCATAAAATAGGGACAATGATCTTAGAGAAGAAAGTAAGGGAGTTAAAAAGTTAAAACTTTTTGGGGGAAGTGTTCATTTCAATTCAACAGTATCTATTCAATTTCCATTGTCTACTGGGTACTCCACTAGATGCTACATAGGATACTAAGATAAATCTGACAATTCTGATTCTCAAACCACTTAAAATTGTGTTAAATAAAATGAAGTTCAAGCATTTTCTTTAAAAGAACCTGACTTCCAAAACTCATGTCTTAGCTTAATAGCTGTTCTGATGTGTTGTTATTTAACATAAGTAACTCAGCATAAGCAGCAAGAAAACTTTCCCAATTGTACAGAGACTTTAAAGCCCTAGAGAAAAGCAGCACTTTGAGGAATAATACTTTATTTATTCAAAAGTACCTAGCCATTTGTCACTTATGTGTGGCATGTACATTCTTCCTTACTTATAAATTTGTGTACAGATAGGCTGGAATCCCTGAATAAGTGTACACAACTTTCTAACAGGTATTTGTCTTCAGAAGTCCTCCTTAGCACATATTAATAATGACAGAAATTTCACTACTTCATAACTATCTCAGATAATACCAGTTGTCCTCTTTACCTCTTTAATTCTTCTCCTCTAACTTGCCAGATTAACAAGTTGAATTCTTTTGAAATTCCACATGTATGCCTCTAATATTTGTGCCTGCAATGTTAGCCCTACTGTTATTTCTAGGCCAACCTTTACTAAGGTAAGACTACTTACGAAACCACAGAAGGCTACCCACTTTCTCTTCTGCCCTTCACAACACACACATACATAGGCACACACCCTCTATAGTCTTTAAGAGTGAAATGTTATTATAGGATCTAATTGAATTATTCTTGACATTATCTAAGTGATGGTCATTCAGGCCTCATCTCATCTCTGATGCATTCTCTAACTTGCTATACACAGTGGTTTCCGCATTGTAATGTTTCTGTTCTTACTGCTAAATTATTGGTCTCTGTTCTTGTCCCTGTTTTAGGGAGCTGATCCATTTCCTACCCTGGTCTCATTCATATGCCTCTGTTTGAAAACTTTTTTGTTTCATAGTAATTACTTCTTAGAGTAACAAAGCTACACAAAATAACTTTCATATAATTATAAAAGGACCCCTGGAAAAGTAAAACAATAAAATAAAAAGGCCAGTTTTTTTTTATTTTGGAATTGATTTAGCTTGCAAAATAGTCACTCTATTGATCTTATTTTTCTAAAATCCCAAAGGGTCTGAATTGCAGAACAAAGCTGGTCCTGGAGTTTTTACTATAAGACTCTGGCCTATAATTCAGAGTCTCATCAACATGCCATGACATAATAAATCTGACTTCATTTGTGGCCTTGATAGCACTTTAATTCCTTCATATTAGAAATGTTGCCTTTCAATTTCTTGCTTACCAAGCAAAGCTCCTGTTTGCTGACATCTGAAACATTCTGCCTCGTCAGCTGGTGACCACTGCCACCAGCCTCATGGCTATTCAGCGAGAGGCCTGCTGTATGTTTGCAATATTTTGTCTATTCTCTGGGAAGTGAGTTGCAAGACCCAGGAGCAAACTTGTGAGGGAAAAAGGGAGTGGAGATGCCTGTGCCCATCTTAGACTACCCAGGCTGTCCTAACAAAATGCCACAGACTGGGTGACTTAAAGAACAGTTCTAAAGCCAGAAGTTCAGGATGAAGGCATTATCAGGGACAGTGTCCGGAAAAGGCTCATTTCTTGGGTTGCAGATGGCCTTACTGTATGCTCACAGGGAACAGAGAGAGCTTTGGCCTCTCTTCTTCTGCTTACAAGAGCACCAGCTCTATCAGATTATGGCTCTATTCTTACGACCTCATTTAACTTTTATCACCTTCTCAAAAACCTTATCTCCAAATACAGTGACATTGAGGGCTGGGGCTTCAACATATGAACATAAGGGAGGAGAGGCATACAATTTGTCCCATAGAAACACCAGAGAAATAAAACAAGAGAGATGATTGAGAAAAAATAAATTATCAAAGGTAATATTTCCAGGTTTTTTTAGTTTTATTTTAAATTCAGAGTTACAAATGTAGGTTTGTTATATAGGTAAACTTGTGTCATAGGAGTTGTTGTAGAGATTATTTAATCACCCAGGTATTGAGCCTAGTATCCATTAGTTATTTTTCTGATTCTTTCCTTCCTTCCACCCTCCAGCCTCCAAAAGGCCCCAGTATGTATTGTTCCCCTCTGCATGTTCATGCGTTCTCATCATTTAGCTCCCATTTATAAATAGGAATGTATAGTATTTTTTCTGTTCCTTTGTTAGTTTACTAAAAATAATGGCCTCCAGCTCCATCCATGTCCCTACAAAGGACATGATCTCATTCATTTTTATGGCTGCATAGCATTCCATGACATATATGTACCACATTTTCTTTATCCAGTTTATTATTGATGGGCATTTAGGTTGATTCCACATCTTTGCTATTGTGAGTAGTTCTGCAATGAACATACGTGTGCATGTGTGTTTATAACAGAATGATTTAAATTACAGGGTATATACCCAAAGCAATATTTGAGTTTTTCTATAGTACAGTAAACAAATGAGAAAGTAATGGCATAAACAAAAAAGAAATGTATGTATTCTGTAAAAAAAAAAAATAGTAAAACAAGGCAGGCTCAGTCATTGTCAGATGAAACAGAAAGTCACGTGTTAACGTATGTCCCTCCATGGCTGAGTGTAAACTGCAAAGGGGAGTGTGCTGTATGTGAAAGGTCTGACGGCCTAGAGATTTTTCTCTCAAGGTTTGTAGGTAGTTGTATTGCAGGTTATAACTCATTATCTGCAGTCCAGATATTGTTACAGAAAACACATGTCTTCCTAGAACTGCACAAATATCCATTCCCTCAGTCCAGGTATCTCCAACTTGTTCTAAGGGCCACAGCGACAAGGGGGCTCAGAAAAGGGAAAGAGAGAATGGGAGAAAGGGGAGGGGAAGAAAGAAAAAAAGAGAAGCAGAACCTCCATGGCCAATTTCTACTCCCAGCACTTAAACAAACTCATTTCCTGGAAGATATAGAATAGTTCAAGATTATTAACTAGTGGAAATGTGACCTTGCAGGACCAGAATACAGCTGCAGTGACAATTATTAATCATGATGAGAATGATCTATATATCCTGGCCAAAAGTCAGATATGCTTGTGCAATTTAAAACTATGTCTACAAAATCTTTGATTCTTCTCTGAAAGGTGAGGGAGGTCTCATTTCTCTTCCCTTGAATGAAAACTGTGGTTGGTGATTTGATTTTAGTAAATAGATTGTGGTAGAAGTGACAGTAAATGGCTTCCAGGCCTAGATCATACAAGGCATTGTGGCTCCCTTGAACTTTCTTCAGATCATCCTCCCTGGGAAGACCCAGCTGTCATGCTAACAGGACACACCAACAACCCTAAGAAGAGTGATCCTGAGGAACTGAGACCTCCTGCCAAAGGCCAGCAGGAAACTGAAGTGTGCTACTGACAGTCCTGTGAGTGAGGCATCTTGGAAGCAGATCTTCCCATCCCCATTTATTCTTCAGATTATCTTAACTGTGCCCTCATGAAAGACCCACTTAAACTGTTCCTGAATCCCTCATGTACAGAAACTGAGACCATAATTTTTTGTTGTTTTAAGCTACTAAGTTTAAACTGCTAAATTTACTAAATGAAAGAGTAGATATTTGTTATTTTAAGCTGTAGTGATATCTAATATATGTAACAAATTTTATATATATATTAGTTATATGCCTGAGTCTGTTCAGGCTTCAGTGACAAAATACAATAAACTAGGTAGATTACAAACAACAGAAATTTATTTCTTACAGTTCTTGAGGCTGAAAGTTCAAGGCACCAGCAGATTGGGTGTCTAGTGAGGTTCTTGGTTCCCAGAATGGCAGCTCCTTGATGTATCATTATATGGTGGAATGGGAGAAGACAGGTCTCTGAGGCATGTTATGTAGGGGCACTAATCCCATTAATGAGGGCTCCATTTTCACAGTCTAAGCACTTCCCAAAGGTCTCATCTTTTAATACCATCACATTGGTGGTTAGGATTCAACATATGAATTTTGGAGATACACATTCAATTCATAACAACATTTAATATATCTAATAACTAATATAGAGTATATATTTAGTAATATAAAATATCTAATAACTAATATAATAGCTAATATTTAAAAGAAGGAAAATTAATTGTATACTGAATAGTAAAGCATTGATCAGGTTTCATTTGTGTTTCTATTATCAGCTCCACACATGTATTTAACTGAATCAATCTGCTTTCATCCCAGTCAATGGTGCCTGTCAGTGGATGAAAATATGACTAAATTTAACATATCCTTGAAACTTATGCCTTTGATTTTTGTAACAGAAACTTTAGCTCAGTAAATGAGAATCAAGCCACAGTGTAAACAAATTAAAATTCCTAGTAGGAAAAAATTATTTTCTCCTGTTCAAATTCTTTTATTAGTTATAAAACAAGCCTGTCTTCAGTTTTCAACAACCCAATTTATATGATCTTTAGATCAAGAATAACTACATTAGTATAGTAACTAACTTCACATTAGGAGATATTTGGAATTATAAAAAGAATAACTAGGAATTGGCTTCATATTAACTGTGATTGAAATAGACTGATAGGTTCCAAATATGTAAGGCCAAGAATATTTTTCTAGTAAAACAATATAGAGAAAAAATGATCAATTCAAAGCAGTTCCTTGCCTCACCAGCAGATAATCCCCCAGGATACTTCAGTAATATAGGGACCTGTAACATAATCATTTGTCTACTCCCTTACAAAGTTTAAAAAAGGTCTGGCATCATTAGATCTGTTTGGTTGGTCTCAACAGTTAAAAGCCCTAGATTAGAAATTCTTGAGCAGTTAGATGAGCAAAGCCCTGTTCTAAGGGCTAATCTAGTAAGAAGTTTACCATATTACCTGATTTTTTTTTTTAGAAATATTGAAATATATTGCTCCCTTTTGCCTTTTAAGGAGCATTAAATGCTAACTTGAGCTATTGAAGCTTTCCAGGCATCTTTTTCATACGTGACTAAGTCTAAGGTTAAATGTCCAAAGGCCAGATCATTTATCAGGCTGTTCTCCAGGAAGAAAGCTGGCAGAAACAAAGAGCATTGTGGGTAAACTATGAAGATGGCAAGAAAAGCAGGCAAGGAGATTGTTGCTTAAGATAGTGTTTCCAAATCCTGCCACTGCCAAGCTACAACCAAGTATTCCCTGAACCACGGTCAAGTAAAAAGCATAAGGTAGACAGTTGCTTTTATAAGTAGAAAAATCTATTCTATTGTTTTAATATAGTGTTTTCATATGAATTTTTAATCTCTTCTATTTGTTAGGGTGTTACAATATCCTTTGGTATACAAAATGATAATTTTACTTGTGTGTTTTTCAAGTGTTCTTAGTGTGTAAAATAAAGTATAACAGCCTTTTGTGCTGCCACCTCATAAAATCTTAGAGATGATTAGTCAGATCCATGAGTCTGCAGATGATTAGCTGGTACTGAAAATTATGAATGAGCGTGTATTTGTTTGTTCTCCACCTGCTATGAAGAAATACTCAAGACTGAATAATTTATAATTGAAAGAGATATAATTGACTCACAGTTACGCTTTGCTGGGAGGCCTCAGAAACTTACAATCATGACAGAAGGCAAAGGAAAAGCAGGCACCATCTTCACAGGGTAGCAGGACAGCGTGAGTGCAAGCAGGGGGAATACTAGATGCTTATAAAACCATCAGATTTCATGATAACTCATGAAACTGCCCCCATGATCCAATTGCCTCCACCTGGTCCTGCCCTTGACACACGGGGATTATAGGGATTATAATTCAAGGTAAGATTTGCTTGGGGACACAGAGTAAAAGCATATCAGAATGAACGAATGAATGAATGAATGAATGAATGAAGCAGTCCATTAACCAGTGAATGAATGAAAGCAAAAATGGTGATACGGAGTTGCTGGGAGCTAAGGGTGGGATCAGTCTTGGGTGGACAGAGGAAACTATAATTATCAGAGCCCTCTTTGGAATAAGGTGTTGTGAAGCATCACTAAGGACATAATTTGCCTCTATAAGCTTTACCAAAGACACTAGTCTTATGATATGTAAACTACATTTATCTGATTCCAAGCGTCACTCATCTGACCTGAAACAAGGCATTTGGAAATTAAATCTGGGGTTATGAATTCTAGGGATACAAAACAGAAGCAGTCTTCAGAGCCTTCCAGACCACTTACTTTCACACACTTTGAGAATACATTATGCAACATTCCAAAAGGAATTCAGTATAATTTTTCAAGTCACTCCACCCAAAAAGAACCTCCTGTTAGTTAATCCCCTTTGTGGCTTCTTTCAGAAATTTTAAGCAGAAGCAGCATTTCCATGAAGCACTTCAAAACAGTCAGGGCACTGATAATACTAAGAAGAAGAAGCTAACAGTTATTGAATGCCTACTAAATATAGGGCACTTTTCTAAGCACTTTCTATGTATTGAGACATTTAATCAATCATCCTAACAACCCTATAAGAAAAGTTTTAGTTACTAACTTTAGACTTTTATTACAGCACAAGACTATCAGATTATACATATTTTTTTCTTTTATGTACTGTTCACACAATGAGGTTTATCTGATTTCTCCTCTAAATTTCAAAGCTGTTCTCACATTACCCCTTTTTTTAAAATTTAGCTCATCCTCATCTCTGGGACAGAAAGAATCTGTGCTGGTCACAGGAACTTTCAGGAACTTTAAGGCATAGCTTGGAGAATTAAAACCCAGGCAGCCTGGCTTCTGCTCCACTGACTATTTTTCTGATCCCCAAGAATTAGGCCTTTTTCTTATTCCTAGTGGCTAAACTCTGGCTGTCTGATTATTTTTATTGTGTAAGTCTTTCCTTGGGTTGCTTAGATGGTTTCTCAGTTTTTATGAGATGAAAATAGTCACAGTTCTGCCCTAAAATCGAGTAACTTGTCCCCAATAATTACAGTTGTTCTTCTCTTATGTCAGCTACCGACCTGACTGAATTTCTGCCTGCTGTCAGTTTTTTGGAGCAATCACTCTTCCTTTCCCAGCAGGTTGATCTAATCCCCAAGACTTTTTTCATTCCCATATGACTCCTTATTTTTCTTAAGACTAAATCCCTTGAAATCAATAATGCTTGAGTAATTTCCCTTACTGAAAATGCACAGGTTTATTAGTTTGTTGTTTTCTAATTTAATATTAAAGATTCATTTCAATATTCTAGCACACGATTCTCATGAGAAAGTTAACTCTCCTTAGGTAGCTGTGCTTGTTCCATACTGTCTTGTCTTTGGTTAGATTATAATCAAATTCAATTGTTTTATGGTTGGGAAAATTTCCAGGAAAGACAGTAAGAATTACATATATTTGCAGATTAATTATAAATGTAAAATATTGTCAACTGGGGTAGCACTTCACAGCAATAATTTTAACAACTTATTTTAAAGTTATTTAGATAAGCAGAGAGATAATATAAATACCCATTATTTTCATGTTTATTACTTTACAAATACACATGCTAGTAAAGTTTGGATCAGCTTTTCAGAAGTGATTCAAGCGATTTTAGATTCAAGTAAAAGCTCAGTGAAGAAAGACTGGCAGTCCTTTGGAGATGTTTGTCATGTCAAAATAGATATTGGTATGCCTTTGTCTCAGGTCAGCCCAAGATAGATTTCTGGCTCTTCCCTTTGTAATCAGTTAGTAATTGATCAACTTCAGTATCTCATAATGTAAGATGTTCCACTCCAATTATCCATGTCACACCCGGAAAGGTGGTAGAAAGATAATTATGGAAGCACAGGTGAAAGAAAAGGAAGAGTGAATGAAAGTTAGCAGAAAATAATGGGAGAAAGACAGACGGAAAAATGAAAGCTTTGCAAGAACAAACAGTTGCCTATAAGAAAAAAAAAAAAAAAGATGAGTGAGAGAAAAGAAATTAAAAATGCTTCTAGAGATGACAAGAAATGAAAACAAAGAAGTTCAAGGAATTAACATGATGTGGTTGGCTCTCTGTCCCCACCGAAAACTTATCTTGAATTGTACTCCCACAATTACCATGTGTTGTGGGAAAGACCCAGCGGGAGATAATTTGAATTATGTGGGTGGTCTCCCAGTACTGTTCTCATAGTAGTGAATAAATCTCAAGAGATCTGATGGTCTTATCAGGGGTTTGCACTTTCACATCTTCCTCATTTTCTCTTGTTGTCACCATGTAAGAAGTATCTTTCACCTCCCACCATAATTCTGAGACCTCCCCAGCCATTGGAACTTACTGTAAGTCCAATTAAACCTCTTTTTCTTCCCAGTTTCGGGTATGCCTTTATCAGCAGTGTGAAAATGGACTAATACAGTAAACTGGTACCAGAAGAGTGGGGCATTGATGAAAACATACCTGAAAATATGAAAGTGACTTTGGAACTGGTTATCAGGCAGAGGCTGGAACAGATTGGAGGGCTCAGAAGACAGGAGCATGTGGGAAAGTTTGAAACCCTCTAGAGACTTGTTGAATAGCTTTGACAAAAATACTGGTAGTGATATGAACAATAAGGTCCAGGCTGATTGTTCTCAGATGGAGATGAGAAACTTGTTGGGAACTGAAGTAAAGGTGACCCTGTTATGCTTTAGCAAAGAGACTGGCAGTATTTTGTCCCTGCCCTAGAGATTTGTGGAACTTTGAACTTGAGAGAGATGATTCAGTGTTTCTGGTAGAAGAAATTTCTAAGCAGCAAACCATTCAAAATGTGACTTGGGTGCTGTTAAAAGCATTCTGATTTAAAAGGGAAACAGAGCATAAAAGTTCAGAAAATTTGCAGTCTGACAATGCAGTAGAAAAGAAAACCCATTTTTTGAGGAAAAATTCAAGCTGGCTGCAGAAATTTGCATAAATAATAAGGAGCCGAATGTTAATCTTCAAGACAATGGGGAAAATGTCTCCAGGGCATGCCAAAGGTCTTCATGGCAACCCTTCCCATCACAGACCTGAAGCCTAGGAGAAAAAACTGGTTTTGTGGGCTGGGCCAAGAATCCCCATGCTATGTGCAGCCTAGGGACTTGGGGCCACTACAGCTGTTGCTAAAAGGGGCCAGGGTATGGCTCTGCCCTTGGCTACAGAGGGTGCAAGCTCCAAACCTTGGCAGCTTCCACATGGTATTGAGCCTGCAGATACACAGAAGCCAAGAATTGAGGTTTTAGAACCTCCACCTAGATTTCAGAAGATATATTGAAATGCCTGGATACCCAGGCAAAAGTTTGCTGCAGCAGCAGGGCCCTCATGGAGACTCTCTGTTAGGGCAGTGTAGAAGGGAAATGTGTGTTCAGAGCCCCCACACAGAGCCCCTACCGGGGAATCATCTAGTGGAGCTCTGAGAAGAGGGCCACAATCCTCCAGACTCCAGAATGGTAGATCCACTGACAGCTTGCACTGTGCACCTGGAAAAGCTACAAACACTCAATGCCAGCCTGTGAAAGCAGTCAGGAACAGGGGGCTATACCCTGCAAAGTCATAGGGGTGGAGCTTCCCAAGACTATGGGAACCTACCTCTTGCATCAGCACGACTTGAATGTGAGACATGGAGTCAAAGAAGACTATTCTGGAGCTTTAGAATTTGACCACACCACTGGATTTCGTACTGGCATGGGAACTGTAACCCCTTTGTTTTCATCTATTTCTCCCATTTGAAATGACTGTATTGACCAAATACCTGTACCCTCATTGTACCTAGGAAGTAACTAGCCTGCTTTTGATTTTACAGGGTCATAGATGGAAGGGACTTACCTTGTCTCAGATGAGACTTTGGACTGTGGACTTTTGAGTTAATGCTGAAATGAGTTAAGACTTTGGGGGACTGTAGGAAGGCATGATTGGTTTTGAAATGTGAGGACATGAGATTTGGGAGGGGACAGGGGTGGAATGATATGGTTTGGCTCTGTGTCCCCACCCACATCTCATCTTGAATTGTACTTCCATAATTCCCACATGTTGTGGGAGGGACCTGATGGAAGATAATTTGGATCATGGCTGTGGTTTCCCCATACTGTTCTCATGGTAGTAAATAACTCTCACAAAATCTGATGGTTTTTTTTTTTTTTTTTTTTTTTTTTTTTGAGATGGAGTTTCGCTCTTGTTACCCAGGCTGGAGTGCAATGGCACGATCTCGGCTCACTGCAACCTCCACCTCCTGGGTTCAGGCAATTCTCCTGCCTCAGCCTCCTGAATCTGATGGTTTTATCAGGGGTTTTCGCTTTTGCATCTTGCTAATTTTTCTCTTGCTACTGCCCTGTTTGAAGTGCCTTTTACCTCCCACCATAATTCTGAGACCTTACCAGCCATGTGAATCTGTAAGTCCAATTAAACCTCTTTTTCTTGCCAGTCTTGGATATGTCTTTATCAGCAGTGTGAAAATGGACTAATACATAAGGTGTCCTTAGAAAGACAGGAAATAGAATATGATGAGACTAATTCATTCATTTATTGAGAATCCTTGATGTACTATGTGCTAAGAACCATGATAGATCTTTTCTATAAGGTAAAGTAAAATATTATTTCAGATGTCAAAAGACAATCTGTTGTAAATATTAGTTCTAGCCATGAATGAACCTGAAATGTTCTGATTAAAGTTATACGTATTATCTGCAGTTGCACGGTCCTTTATCATTACGTGAAGAAAAAAAAATTGTGAATTACTTTTTTTTTAAAGAGAGTTTCACTCTGTTGCCCAGGCTAGAATGTAGTGGTGTGATCTCAGCTCACTGCAACCTCTGCCTCCCGGGTTCAAGCGATTTTCCTACCTTAACCTCCCAAGTAGCTGGAATTACAGGTGTGGGCCACCATGTCCAGCTATTTCTTGTTGTTGTTGTTGCATTTTTAGTAGAGATGAGGTCTCACCATGTCAGCCAAACTGGTCTTGAATTCCTGACCTCAAAAGATCCACTCACCTCGGCCTCCCAAAGTGCTGGTATAATAGGCATGAGCCACTGTCCCTGACTGTGAATGACTATTTTTTAAAAGCCAAGACAACAGAGGCTGCTTAAAACAACAAATAATCACAAAATCATAGCAGGTTTCTATATATGAAACATGATTAAATGGCACCAGGAAAGCCTTTATTGCTTTTGCCTTTGGAAACACTTCAATTTTCTATATTTTCAATCCATTCTTGTGGCACAGAAAAGTAGGAAGAATCATGCTTTTCCAGTCCCATCTTAGAGTTCTGTTGGTCCACAAAATAAGCACCACTAACTTCTTGTATGTAATGTGTTGAAGCATACAAGCTTCCTTCCATTTCCTACATGCTTTTCCTATGTGAGAAGTGGTTGATCTCACTGAAGAAACAGTGTATCAGTCTGTCCTCACACTGTTATAAAGAAATAAGTGAAGCTGGGCACAGTGGCTCATGCCTGTAACCCCAGCACTTTGGGAGGCCAAGGCAGGTGGATCACTTGAGTCCAGGAGTTCAAGACCATCCTGGCCAACGTGGTGAAACCCCATCTCTACTAAATATACAAAAATTAGCCAAGCATGGTGTTGCATGCCTGTAATCCTAGCTACTCAGGAGGCTGAGGCAGGAGAATCTCTTCAACCTGGAAGGTGGA
>NW_016107526.1:1673796-1735130 GCF_001604975.1 Cebus imitator
AAAAAAAAAAAAAAAAAAAAAAAGAAAAGAATGGAGACAAAGTAATTTATAAAGGAATGAGTTTTAATTGACTCACAGTTTTGCATGGCTCCAGAGATCTCAGGAAACTTACAATCATGGCAGAAAGCAAAGGGAAAGTAGTCACCTTCACTAGGTGGCAGGAGAAAAGTGTGAAAGAGCAGGGAAAACTCCCTTATAAAATCATCACATCTCATGAGAACTCACTCACTATCATGAGAACACCATGGGGAAAACCATCCCCCAAATCTAATCACCTCCAACCTGGTTTTTCCTCTGAAACATGGGGATTACAATTCAAAATGAGATTTGAGTGGGGACACAGAACCAAACAATATCAGACAGTAAGTATATGACCTCTGTTAATTCCTCTTTCTCTAACAGGTGGGGTTATGTGCTAAACATCTTTGTGTATTTGTGGCCCCTCCTCCCTATTCCAGCTCTTAGCAGGTTTGAGATATACAGCTGAGTGAGACTTCTCTGCAAACTGACACTCTCACGCTCGGGTCTTAAGATGTGAACTTGGAAATGTGGTGAGGAATGTGGGTGGAGGAAGCATTCTACCAGATCCAGGTCGAATCTTCCAGTTCAGCTTTAGCTGCAATAAAGCAGTGTTGGTCTACCATTTGACCCTGGCACATATTTTTCAATCAGTCTGGTGTGTTATTATCTTCTTTAAACAATAAGGAGGCTTTAATTCAAATGAGCCTTCTAGGTGGAAAGAGTGGCTGATTAAGCTCACATGTGCCATTAATTCCTTGGTTTGAATGAGTGTATAGGTTTCCTTCTAAAGAATGAGGTCCAGGGGTTCTGTGAGGCAGAGAGGAAAGGAAGGCTGGGAGCTCCTGGTGCTGCATAAGGCACACTGGACAGCAGGGCATTGGTGCCCTGCAGTAAGAAAGGGGATAGAGTTAATAAATAAGAAAAGAGATATATAAGAGGGGGCGAAAGGACAGAAAAATCACACTATGCCATCAATACTTTTTTTTGGGAAAATCTTTCATTTTAAGTGTTAACCAGCATCCCTTCTTAATAGATGCTTAGAGGTTTAATTGGACTTACAGTTCCACATGGCTGGGGAGGTCTCAGAAACATGGTGGGCGGTAAAAGTCACTTCTTATATATTCCCCCACAAGAACTACTGCTACCAGTGCCCTGAAGCTTGACGTTGTGGCTGATGTATATGTTTTCCGCTGACTCTGCTTTTTTGCACAATTAGCTTCTATTTCAAAAACAGGAGTAGATGCATCTTATTGGTTGAGTCTAGGTCATGTGCCCAAGCCCTCAATGCAAGGGAAACTAGAACAGCAAATTGCTGGGGTTTTTAACAGTTATAGTGAGAGGTGAATTCTACTTCTCGATAAGACTAATGTTGACAATTAGGAAAGTTTCAAATAATGCAATAAAACTACTGGATGAACTAAAACTTATTCAATTGTACTAACCCCATTGCACAATGGACAGAGGTGGCTAATGGCCTCTACATTGAACAGTGCAGATACAGAACATTTCCATTATTACACAATATTCTATTGGATTGTATTAGCCTAGAAAAAAATCCTAATTTTATTAATGTGTAAGCTGAGGCCCCTGGAGGTTAAATGATGTGCCAAGGTCACACAGCCAACTAGTATCCAGTTCAAAACTAGATACCAAATTTCCTCACTCCATTTTCATTCCTCTATCACAACTTATGTCTTTCAACTTACAGCTGTAAATGTTATGTTTGTTTTGGTTCATTTCCTCAATTTGTCAAAAGCTCTTTGATTCCAAAGTCTGTGGTTTATTGTGTCGAATTGCAGAACTGGAAAGCTTTAATGAAAAGCTTTCATGGCTATAAAGACCATTACTAGCAGAGCCTGGATTAGGACAAGTGTTTACCGACTTCCAGCCTTCAAATGATTTGTTACATAGAATGTTGAGAGAAAAATCTTGAAGATTTTTATTTAGCCAGTCATAGAAAGGGGCCAAAACTCACGTACCACACACATGGTGAGAGAGAAGATACCGGTTCATTTTCAGTAATGGTTATCTGAATTCCTGCCAATATCAACAGAGTGGCAGGGGCAATTTCAGCCACAGTTAACAAGTTGATATCTGACATGACACACTACTTTTCAAGCATTTCCCAAAGGCTTGAAAAGTAGCTAGACAAACAGATTCAAAAGAAAAATTGATGGCCATAAGAACTCAAAGATGACTTTCTTAACTGCTTGCAGACATACTCACTGGCCTCCTAATGACTGTGAAAGCTGCAGAGAGCACACCTGCTAAAAGAAGGTGAGTGAATGTACATACAACCTCTGACAGCTAAAGCTTTTGATCCTCAGCAGGCCACACAGACATCATCTAAATAAGAATAGATACCATCTGAATAAGGACAGATATCCCAGCTCATATATCAAGCCTCTGCCTCTTCTGGTTCCTCACTACTTGGTGAGATATGCCTCTCCCTATATTTTAAAAATATTTTCTAGCTATTGGCTGGGCGTGGTGGCTTAAATCCATAACCCCAGAGCCTTGGGAGACCAAGACAGGTGGATCACTTGAGGCCAGGAGTTTGAGCCTAGCCTGGCAAACATAGAAAAACCCTGTCTCTACCAAAAATGCAAAAATTAGCCAGATGTGGTAGCACACACTTTAGTCCCAGCTGCCTGGGGGGCTGATGCAAGAGAATTGCTTGAACCTGGGAGGCAGAGGCAGCAGTGACCAGAGATCATGCCACTGCACTCCATCCTTGGCGACGGAGCAAGATTCCATCTCAAAGAAAAATATATTTTCTAGCTATTTCTATAATGCTCTTATTACACTATAATTGTTAAATATTTTACTCCTTATTATTCTTTACATATTTTGAGGGCATCGAATGAGGTTTATTCTTTTTTTTCTGTTATTCATTCATTGCTATTCATGAATACTATTTTAGGCTAGGCACTGTGCTAGGGTTTGGATATACCACAGAGAACAAAACAACATGTGAAGTGCTTCAGAGCTAATATTCTAGCAACAGACAAATACACAAGTAAAAACACAGATAGAAGTACACAAATAGGAATAAATGGTGATGAAGAGTAGTAGAGGCATGCTGTTTTAGAGAGGATGGCCATGGAAAGTATTTCAGATGAGACAATAGAAACCTGAGTAAGGTGAGGAAGTAAATCATACATGTGTACCTGGATGAAGAGCTTTCCAGGAAAAGTAAAGAGCAAGGGGTTGATTCCACATGTATCCACTAATATAACATAACTACTTGATACTTAAAATGTACCTTACACAAGGAAGAGGGATGCGAAGACACCAATGCTGCTGACAAGCAGATTAATCAAATACAAAGACTAAAACAATAAGAAAATGGAGAAGAAATTGACTACCTACCCACAGAAGCATCCCAACCCTGCCACACAGTGCCTCTCAGATATGCGCAGCTCTTCTTTACACCACATGAATGCCTCACCATAAAGCCTATAATAAAATCCAAGCACCTTAAATATGAAAGCATATTTAAATTCACCCAACTGTACATATTTAAAGTCTAAGGACATTCAAAAAATCGTTTCCACAGCCCTTACTGTCACCAGCCCCTTAAATGGAAATTAAGATGGTAAGGCAAGGCACTTCTCTACTTTATGTGGTGAATTGCCTCAGCAAAATAACGCTGGAAGCAAAAGCAAACACTAAGAAGACAGTCCATTTCCAACTGGAAAAACTCAGGGAACCATAGCACTGGTACCTGCTCATGTTCAAACTAAGGCAAGAACATTTGAAGGGCCTTCCGATGCCCAACATTTCTCCAGTCTAAAACAATTTTGGAGGAGAATCCAGAAGCTTAAAGGAATGGGAACCAGTTGGTTAGAAGATGTTAAAGAGGGAAGACCAATGACAGTGTCAAGATACTAAGGTTGTTAATAATAATTGTATTAGTGCATCCCACATTTCTATAAATAAATACACAAGACTGTGTAATTTATAAAGGAAAGAGGTCTAATTGACTCATAGTTCTGCATGGCTGGGGAGGCCTCAGGAAACTTACAATTATAGCAGAATGGGAAGCAGGCATGTCTTATGGGGTGGCAGGAGAGAGAAGAGTGAAGGATGAACTCCCAAATACTTATAAAATGATCATATCTCTTGAGAAGTCGCTCACTATCATGAGAAATAGTGAGCTGGGGGGAAACCACCTCCCTCCCTCAACAGTGGGGATTAAAATTCAAGATGATTCCATATAATTCTGCTCTGGTCTCTCCCAAATCTCATGTCTTTTCACATTTCAAAACCAACAATGCCTTCCCAATAGTTCCCCCAAAGTTTTAACTCATTTCAGCATTAATTCAAAAGTCCAGTTGAAAGTCTTATCTTAAACAAAGCAAGTCCCTTCTGCCTATGAGCCTGTAAAATCAAAAGCAAGTCAGTTACTTCCAAGATATAGTAGGGATACAGGCATTGGGTAAATGCTACCATTTCAAATGGGAGAATGGCCAAATTTGCAAAGGGCTACAGGCCCATGCAAGTCTGAAATCTGGCAGGGCATTGACTAAATCTTAAAGCTCCAGAATGATCTCCTTTGACTCCATGTCTCATATCCAAGGCATTCTGATACAAAGGGTGGGCTCTCGTGGCCTTGGAAAGCTCCGCTTCTGTGGCTTTGCAGGGTACAGTTCTCCCCTGCCGCCAACCCACCCCCGGCTGCTTCCATGTCTAGTGTTGAGTGTCTGCAGCTTCTCCAGGCACCCCGTGCAAGTGTGCTATAGCTGACCTAGAGCCAGAACCTGAGCAACGCCATTTTATAAGACAAAGCTGTGTTTCCAAAAAGTAAGTTGTAACGGCTGCCCCATTCTTCTAGCAATAACTGCTTCTGTAAATAAAACTGCTAGTTTGCTCTGAAAAATGCCCACTACGTAAAGCTGCTTACCTTTTCTTATCAGTACCAGAATAAGCAGCCCAAGCTAATTCTGTCTTGGTCCCTGCGACTTGTAATAAGTAACTAAGATCTGTGACTTCCACCACCACCCAGACAATGTGTAAACTAACATTTATCTTGACTTCTGTAAACCACTTAAGTAACAATCAGAATGACAAAAGTCCCCTAGCCCTTGGAATGTCCAGGGACCCCCACTCTCACCTCTGCCCAGGAGGTGATTTACCGAATCCCCTGGCCATCGGAATGTCTGAATCCCTTCAGCCCCACCCCCGCCCCTCACCCTCTCGGTCCTAAAACCAGGATGTGGTTTTTCAGCTTAAAAACCCCTCTCTCCCTGAGCTCGGGGCCACAGGTTGGAGACACGTGAGTCCTCTGTGGCCTCCAGCTATAAAGACCCTGCAATTTGGCATACTTTTGTCTTGGTGTTATTTTTAATTTCATACTCGGTCCAATACTTCACAAGCTGTTGGTGGATCTATCATCCTGGGATCTGGAGGACAGCAGCCCTTTTCTTACTGCTCCACTAGGCAGTGCCCCAGTGGTCACTCTGTGTGAGGGCCCCATCCCCACATTTCCCTTCTACATTGCCCTAACAGAAGTTCTCCCTGAGGGCCTGGCCCACAAAACCATGTTTTCCTCCTAAATTTCCAGGTCAGTGATGGGAGGGGTTGCTGGGAAGGTCTCTGAAATGCCCTGGAGACCTTTTCCCCATTGTCTTGGTGATTAACATTTGACTCCTGGTTACTTATGCAAAGTTATGCAGCTGGCTTGAATTTGTCCCCAGAAACTGTGTTTATGTTTTCTCATGATCAGGCTGTAAATTTTGCAAAGTTTACTTTCTGCTTCCTCTTGAATGCTTTGCTGCTTAGAAATTTCTTCCATCAGGTACTCTAAGTCATCTCTCTTAAGTTCAAATTTCCACAGATCTTTAGGACGGGGCAAAATGCCACCAGTTCCATAGCAAGTGTGACCTTTACTCCAGTTCCCAACAAATTCTTTATCTCCATCTGAGATCACCTCAGCCTGGACCTTATTTTCAAGACACCTATTAGCACTTTGGTCAAAGCCATTCAATAAGTCTCCAGGAATTTCCAAACTTTCCCACATCTTCCTGTCATCTGACCCTTCCAAGACTCTAGGAAGTTCCAAACCTTCTCACATTTTCCTGTCTTCTTCTAAGCCCTCCAAACCGTTCCAACCTCTGCCTATTACCCAGTTCCAAAGTTGCTTCCACATCTTCACGTTATGTTTATAACAGTGCCCCCAGTCTCTGCAGTACCAATTTACTGTATGAAACATTCTCACATTGCTATAAAGAAATACCCAAGACTGGGTAATTTAAAAATTAAAGTGGTTTAATTGATTCACAATTCCACCTGGCTGGGAAGGCCTCAAGAAACTTACAATCATGGCAGAAAAGGAAGCAGGCACATCTTACCTGGTGGCAGGATTGAGAACAGTGAAGGAGGAACTTCCAAACAGTTATAAAACCAGCAGGTGTCATAAGAACTCACTCACTATGGAAAGAACACTGTGGGGGAAACCGCCCCCATGATCCAATCACCTCCCTCCCTTGACACATGAGGATTACGACTGGAGATACTATCTGGGTGGGAACACAGAGCCAAACCATATCAATAATTAACAACAAAAAATTATCAACAACAAAAAGTAGAAGGAGCATTCTAAAGAACAAAAGAATAAGTGCAGCTACTGGAAACAAAAAGAAAAGGACCAGGTTTGTTTTATACCTAGTTATAAGGTTAGTGCATTAAAAATAAGATGACAGTTCTATATATATTTGTGTATATATCAAGAATCCAACCAATTCTCTATCACTACCACCGTTGCTACCACCGGGTCCAAGCTACCACTTTGTCTCACCTGAGTGATTTCAATAGCCTCCCTTACCTTATCCCTCACTTCTGTCTTTAACTGGTCATTCTACTGCTCATTCAGTGGCTTCCCCTCTCACTCAGGGTAAAAGTCAAAGACCCTCTGGTGGCCTATGGTGGCCTACAGAGTCCTACGTGTTCTGCCTTTTCCCCACATTCTGACTTCATCTCATTTTATTCCTCCATGGGATGACTCTATTCATTTTACACAGTCCCTCTTGCTGGATTTTTAACATACCAGGCATGTTTCTTCATTGGGAACTGTGCTTTCTTCTCTCTTTCTGTTCAAGACAGCTCAAATGCCGTTTGTCAGAGATTTTTACCACTTTGCATGAATAATAACCTACCTTCCCCCCATGTAACCCCATTCTGACTTTCATCCCTCCCTGTGTCCCTTGCCTTGTTCTATTTTTTCCGATCACAATACCACCGGACATGCTAAATACTTATTTCTTCACTATTGATCTTTTCTTATAAGCATATAAGTTTCTTGTGTCCAGACTTTATTTTGTTCTAAACAAATGTTTATTGATGAATGAATGAAAAAAGATAAGGCAGTGAGCGCTAGAGTTTCTCAATCTCATAGTTGAAGCAGAAGTAAATCATGCACAAAAAGAATCAGGAAACTAAAATATATTGATGACAATGAGGAGGAGAAGGAGAAGGACAGTGGTGATGATGATGATGATGACTATAGCAATAACTATTAGTTACTGATCTTTTATTAGGCACTGTCACTGTTTGCAAGGCCTCAGTAATTTTCTTGCAATGATACAAGGTAGGTCCTATTGTTATTTCAATTTTCTAAATAAGGAAACTGAGGCTTTGAGGAATTAGATAACTTGTCCAAAAATGTACAGCTGGTAAACATAAGAGCAGATTTTTAACTCATATCTGCCTTCAGAGTCTGCATTGGTAACAGTTAATCTAACATCTCAAGGTAACTTCAGTGTTGTGCTAGGGTCTGCAAAAACAAAACAACAAAACAGACGAAGTGCATAAAGCAGGAGTATAAAAATAAAACCACATTCATAGAGTTAGCAAACTTGCTTCCTTATTATAATCATAACCTATAATCCTGATTCAATAAGGAATACTAATGAAGAGGCAACCAATGAAAACAAACAAAAAGGTAACCAAATACACATAAAAGAAAATAACTCTCCATACCTGAATTATTCTCACTCTATTTGTGGTATTCCAAGATCTTGGTAAACGCACCATTTTTTAAAATTTGTCCTCATTATTAGCTCCCAAGTTTGCATCATATTTATCTCCCACATTCAGTTTCTTCATGAAATATGTAGGCTTAGCTTCTGATTCAGTTAGAGTCAACGAGCAATCCCATTTTTCTGAAGCCACTCTATGATTTCATCTTAAGTGAGGGCTGTTGTTTTCTACAAAATAAGTCGGTGACAATTATTTTGTTTTGTTTAGTTTCACACTGAGAAGGTGAGTGTGAAAAATCTAAAGAGGCAATTATTTTAATGAAATACTTTCTGCACACTTGAATAACAGTTGTTAAAATTAAGATGCTGGTGAGATAGTAGCAAAATGAACACTCTCATTCACTGTAGCTGGAAATGTAAATTGGCATATCTTATCTGAAAAGCAATCTGATAAAATATCTTGCCCGTTGATCTAATCTTTCTACTTCTGCAACTCTAGTCTGAGGATAAAATTTGAAATAGAAAAATAAAAATTATGTATAAAAATATGTACTCTAGTTTATTCATCATAGCAGAATATTAGCAATATTCTTACCTTCCAATAGTAGGAGAATGAGTAATTGGTTTTGTTACTTAATATGCAATACAATATACACATTGGAAGATATACTAATGAATAGTTTACATTCATATGAGGGTATGTTTATGTTGCCTTACTAAATGAGAAAGACAGACTACTAAATTGCATGTATAGTTAAATTTAAACTATATAGAATACGTGCAACAAAGAGGATAGTAGAAAAAATAAAGAAAACGATTGTCTCTAGGCAGTAAATGTGGAATGATAGTTTTCATTCTATATTCTGTGTTTCAAAACAGTTTATAAAAAGCACCAATTATTTGCATACATTAAAACTGTTTATTTTTTATTTGAGGAATAAAGGATGTGTTGATAGAAGCAACATGGCTAAAATTCCAACTAATTGATCACAGACTATTTTACCATACTTTCTAATGAGTTAAGAACATTGTTTCAGCATAAAAGTCTCCTTTTCTCTGACATTTAAATAAACAAGTAGACAACACATTTTCCTTATTCCAAAGTCTCCTGTTTCTTAAAAAGAAAGAGATAAGGAAGAAAGAAATGAATGAAGAAAGGACATTTCTGATGAAATGGATCAGTCATAGTTCCTGCAGTGGCTCTGAATCTGGGAAAGAAACCATACTTTTTGTCACTTCGGTTTTACCATCTGATATTGTTTGGCTGTGTCCCCATCCAAATCTCATCTTGAATTGTAGCTCCCATAATCTCCATGTGTCATGAGAGGGTCCTGGTGGGAAGTAACTGAATCATGGGGGTGGTTTATCCCATGCTGTTCTCATGATAGTGAATAAGTCTCATGAGATCTGATGGTTCTATAAAGGGCAGTTCCCCTGCACATGCCTCTTGCCTGCTGCCATGTAAGGCAAGACTTTGCTCCTCCTTCACTCCCCACCATGATGGTGAGGTCTCCTCAATTATGTGGAATCTTAAAACTCTTTTTCTTAATAAATTATCCATTATCAGGTGTGCGCTTATTAGCAGCATGAGAGCAGACTAATATACCACCTGTAAAAGGGGAGTAATAATAAATTATGATGTAGTGACTAAGACCACCAACACTGTAACCTGATTCTGTAGCTGCATACTGCAGCCATGTGGTCTGGGTTCAAATCCTGGCTTCATCATATCCAAACTGTATGATCTTGGGCAGGTTAATTAATATTTCTGTGTCTCAGTTTTATCTCCTGCAAAATTGCGTTAAGAATGAGAAGACAGGAGGGAAAGCGGGGAAGACGGCCGAAAGGAAGCTTCTCTGGAGTGCAGCTACCACCGAGTAAGGCAGAAACAGAGCGATATCCAAGTTTCTGAGCAAGGTGCCGGTTTTGTTTTAAAGAGACTGGTTGAATAGTGGGATTAACCCCCAAAAAGGCAGCAAAAGCAGCCCAAAGGCATCTAGCTGAGACAAGGCAGGGCACTGACCCACCTGGAAAGTGTATTAGGCACGGAGGATCTGGGGGACATCACCTCCGTTGTTCTCTGAATCAGATACAGCAATTCACTCTGAGACTTCAGCAGCACGTGAACCAGGAAAACGTCACCTTGCTAAGAACCACCCAGAGTTGCAGACCCGGGCAACAGCCCAGACTGGCAGCACCAGACAGACCGGTGCCTTGTTAGCACAGAGCAGGGCAGAGATTTGGACTAATACTGAGAAAGCTTGCAAAAAGGAACTGCCTGTCCCACAGAAGGGAGGGTTGAAAGTGGGGAAGGGGATACCAGCAAACAGGCCCCTCCCCAACAAGATCCACAACTGGAGTCCCTCTCCCTGGAGAGTTTCGCAGTAAACACATCCTCCACCTGGGAACAGCAGGTTCAGCAGAGGGAAAGAGCCCACCATTGGAAAGCGGGGACTAACCCCACCAGTATGGAAACCAAACAAAGAATAAACAGCAGGCTGGCTGAGACCGAGGCAGCCCAGCAGCGCCTCCAGAGGCAGAC
Organism: Cebus imitator; assembly: GCF_001604975.1. NCBI lineage: Eukaryota > Metazoa > Chordata > Mammalia > Primates > Cebidae > Cebus > Cebus imitator. The sequence goes on from NW_016107526.1 coordinate 1,684,339, forward strand.
AATGGACAGACTGCCTCAAGTGGCACACTGACACCTGCGTTTAAAAAGAAAAGCCTCATACAGGAAAAATAACCCCAACTTTAGCAGAAAGGACGTCCACTCAGAGAAGTTGGGAAGAAACCAATGCAAAATGGATGAAAACATCAAAGTCCAGAATGCCTCTCCTTCCCAGAGAGATCACAATGACACACCAGCATGGCAATAAAACAGGTCAGAAAACCATTCTGAGCTAATACAAGCAGGCTTCAGAAAATGGGTATTAACAAATTCTTCTGAGCTAAAAGAACATGTTTTAACCCAATGCAAAGAAACTAAGAACCTTGAAAAAAGATTAGATGAAATGATAACTAGAATAACAAGCCTAGAGAAGAACATACACGACTTAATGGACCTGAAAAACACAGCATGAGAACGTTGTGAAGCATACATGTATCATTAGCCAAAGATCAACCAGAAGAAAGGATATCAGGGATCAAAGATCAACTCAACGAAATAAAAAGAGAAGGCAAAAAAAGAGTGAAATGAAATGAACAAAGCCTCCAAGAAATATGGGATTATGTGAAAAGACCAAATCTACACTTGATCGGTATACCTAAAGAGGAAGGGGTAAATGAATCCAAGCTGGAAAACACTTCAAATATTATCCAGGAGAACTTCCCCAACCTAGCAAGGCAGGCCAACATTCAAATACAGGAAATACAAAGAACACCACAGAGATACTCCTCAAGAAGAGCAACCTCAAGGCACATAATCGTCAGACTCACCAAGGTTGAATTGAAGGAAAAAATGCTAAGGGCAGCCAGAGAGAAAGTTCAGGTCATGCACAAAGGAAAGCCCATCAGACTCACAGGGGATCTCTCTGAAGAAACCCTACAAGTCCAAAGAGAGTGGGGACCAATATTCAACATCCTTAAAGCAAAGAACTTTCAATCCAGAATCTCATATCCAGCCAAACTAAGCTTCATAAGTGAAGGTGAAATAAAATCCTTTACAGACATGTAATTACTGAGAGATTTTGTTGCCACCAGGCCTGCCCAACAAGAGTTCCTGAAGGAAGCACTAAACTGAAAAATACATCCAGTACCAGCCACTGCAAAAACAAACCAAATGGTAAAGATCAATGATGCAATGAAGAAACTACTTCAACCAATGGGCAAAACAAACAACCAGTAACAAAATGGGAGGATTAAATTCACTCATAACAATATTAACATTAAATGTAAATGGCCTAAACACCCCAATCAAAAGACACAGATTGGCAAACTGGTTAAAAAGTCCAAACCTATTTGTGTGCTGTATTCAGGAGACCCATCTCACATGCAAAAACACACACAGACTCAAAATAAAGGAATGGAAGAAGATCTACCCAGCAAATGGAGAGCAAAAAAATAAGCAGGGGTTGCAATTTTAGTCTCTGATAAAATCAAATTTAAACCAACAAAGATCAGACGAGACAAAGAAGGACACTACATAATGGTGAAAGGATCAATACAACAAGAAGAGCTAACTATCCTAAATATATATGCACCCGGTACAGGAGCACCCACATTCATAAAGCAAGTTCTTAATGACCTACAAAGAGACTTAGACTCCCGCACAATAATAGTGGGAGACTTTAACACTCCACTGTCAACATTAGACAGATCAACAAGACAGAAAATCAATAAGGATATACAGGATTGGAACACAGAACTGTAACAAGCGGACCTAATACACATCTACAGAACTCTCCACCCCACAACCACAGAATATACATTCTTCTCAGCACCACACTGCACTTACTCTAAAATTTACCACATAATTAGAAGTAAATCACTCCTTCACAAATGCAAACAATGGAAATCATAACCAACAGTCTCTCAGACCACAGTGCAATCAAATTAGATCTCAGGATTAAGAAACTAACTCAAAAATGCACAACTTCATTGAAACTGAACAACTGGCTCCTGAATGTTGCCTGGATAAACAATGAAATGAAGGCAGAAATAAAGATGTTCTTAGAAACCAGCGAGAACTAGGACACAATATACGAGAGTCTCTGGGACACATGTAACACAATGTCTCGAGGGAAATTTATAGCAATGAATGCCCACATGAGACATCAGAAAAGATCTAAAATTGACACTCTATCATCAAAATTAAAAGAGCTAGAGGAGCAAGAACAAAAAAACTCAAAAGCTAGCAGAGGACAAGAAGTAACTAAGATGAGAGCAGAAATGAAGGAGATAGGGATACAAAAAAAAACTTTCAAAAAATCAATAAATGCAGGAGCTGGTTTTTTGAAAAGATCAGCAAAATAGACCACTAGCCAAATTAATGAAAAAGAAAAGAGAGAAGAGTCAAATTGATGCAATAAAAAATGATAAAGGGGATACCACCACCGATTCCACAGAAATACAAACTACCATCAGAGAATACTACAAAGAATTCTATGCATGTACACCAGTAAACCTGGAAGAAATGTATAAATTCACAGACACTTGCACCTTACCAAAACTAAACCAGGAAGAAGTTGAAACCCTGAATAAAGTCCAGGTCCACATGGGTTCACAGCTGAATTCTACCAGATGTACAAATAGGAGCTGGTACCACTCCTTCTAAAACTATTCCAAACAATTCAAAAAGAGGGAATACTCTCCAACTCATTCTATGAGACCAATATCATCCTGATATCAAACCCAGCAGAGACTCAACAAAGAAAGGAAACTTCAGACCAATCTCCATGTTGAACAGAGATGCAAAAATCTTCAATAAAATGCTGGCAAACTGATTGTAACAGCACATCAAAAAGCTTATCCATCATGATCAAGTGGGCTTCATCCTGGGGATGCAAGGCTGGTTCAACATATCCAAGTCCATAAACATAGTCCACCACATAAATAGAATGAAAGACAAAAACCACATAATTATCTCAATAGATGCAGAGAAGGCCTTCAACAAAATTCAACAGCCCTCTATGCTAAAATCTCTCAATAAACTAGGTATCAATGGAACCTATCACAAAATATTGAAAGCTATTTATGACAAACCCACTGCCAATATAATACTGAATGGGCAAAAACTGGAAGCATTCCCTTTGAAATCTGGAACTAGAAAAGGATGCCGTTTCTCTCCACTCTTATTCAATATAGTCCTGGAAGTTTTAGCCAGATCAGTCAGGCAAGAAAAAGAAATAAAGTGTATTCAATTAGGAAAGGAGGAAGTCAAATTGTCTCTAGTTACAGATGGCATGATTGTATATTTAGAAGACCCCATCATCTCAGCCCAAACTCTCCTTAAGCTGATAAGCAACTTCAGCAAAGTTTCAAAATACAAAAACCAATGTGCAGATATCACAAGCATTCCTATAAACCAATAACAGACAAACAGAGAGCCAAATCAAGAGCGAACTCCCATTCACAATTGCTACCAATAAAATACCTAGGAATACAACTAACAAAGGATGTAAAGGACCTCTTGAAGGAGAACTACAAATCACTGCTCAAGGAAATAAGAGAAGACACAAACAGATGGAAAAACATTCCATGCTCATGGTTAGGAAGAATCAATATTGTGAAAATGGCCATTCTGCCCAAAGTAATTTATAGATTCAATTCTATCACCATCAAACTACCAATGACCTTCTTCACAGAACTGGAAAAAATCCAGTTTAAACTTCATATGGAACCAAAAGAGAGCCCACATAGCCAAGACAATCCTAAGCAAAAAGAACAAAGCTGGAGGCATCATGCTGCTGGACTTCAAGCTATACTACAAGGCAACAATAATCAAAACAGCATGGTACTGATATCAAAAGAGTCATAGACCAATGGAACAGAACAGAGGCCTCCAGAGCAACACCACACATCTGACAAACCTGACAAAAACAAGCAATGGGGAAGGATCCCCTGCTTAATAAATGGTGTTGGGAAAACTGGCTAGCAATGTGCAGAAAGCTGAAACTGAGTCCCTTCCATGTGCCTTAAACAAAAATTAATTCGAGATAGATTAAAGATTTAAACATAAGGCCTAATACCATAAAAACCCTAGAAGAAAACCTAGGCAAGACCATTCAGAACATAGGAATAGGCAAAGACTTCATGACTAAAACACCAAAAGCAATGGCAACAAAACCCAAAATAGAGAAATAAGATCTAATTAAACTTCAGAGCTTCTGTAGAGCAAAAGAAACACTCATTAGAGTGAACCAGCAACCAACAAAATGAGAAAAAATTTTTGCAGTCTACCCATCTGACAAACCGCTAATAACCAGTATCTACAAAGAACTGAAACAGATTTACAAGAAAAAAAAACAAACCCATCCAAAAGTGAGTGAAGGATATGAACAGACACTTTTCCAAAGAAAACATACATGAAGCCAAAAAAAAAAAAGAAAGAAAAAACCGCTCATCATCACTAGTCATTAGACAAATGCAAATCAAAACCACATTGAGTTACCATCTCATGCCAGTTAGAATGGCAATCATTAAAAAAATCTGGAGACAACAGCTGCTGGAGAGGATGTGGAGAAATAGGAACACTTTTACATTGTTGGCGGGAGTGTAAATTAGTTCAATGATGTGGAAGGCAGTGTGGGGATTCCTCAAGGATCTACTAATAGAAATTCCATTTGACCCAGCAATCCCATTACTGAGTATATACCCAAAGGACTATAAATCATTCTATTGTAAAGACACATGCACACAAATGTTCATCACAGCACTGTTTACAATAGCAAAGACCTGGAACCAACCCAAATGCCCATCGATGATAGACTGGACAGGGAAAATGTGGCACATACACCATGGAATACTATGCAGCCATAAAAAATGATGAGTTCATGTCCTTTGTAGGGACATGGGTGAACCTGGAAACCATCATTCTCAGCAAACTGACACAAGAACAGAAAACCATCACTGCACGTTCTCACTCATAGGCGAGTGTTGAAAAATGAGAACACTTGGACACAAAGAGGGGAGCTTCATGCACTGGGGTCCAGTGGCAGGGGGCTATGGGAGGGATAGCGGGAGGGAGGGTGACGGAGGGATAACATGGGGAGAAATCAGGTATACGTGATGGGGGGATGGTGGGAACAAACCACCTTGCCATGAATGTACCTATGCAACAATCTTGCATTATCTGCACATGTACCCCAGAATCTAAAAAAAAAAAAAAAAAAAAAAAGAATGAGAAGACATTAGATTATTAAGGGTTAATATGTGATACGATTTGGCTTTGTGTCTGTACCCAAATCTCATCTAGAATTGTAAACCACAGGTGCCAAGTCAGGGAGCTGTTGTGAGGTAATTGGGTCTTAAGAATGATTTTCTCCATGCTGTTCTCATCATAGTTAGGGAGTTATCACTGGAATTGATGGTTTTAATTGTTTGACAGTTCCCCCTTCATGCTTGTTCTTTCTCTCTCCTGCTGCCATGTAAGATGTTCCTTGCTTCCCATGCACCTTCCACAATGATTGTAAGTTTCCTGAGGCCTCCCAGCCATGTGGAACTGTGAGTCAATTAAACCTCTTTATTTTATTAATTACCCAATCTCCTGTAGTATGTTTATAGCAGTGTAAGAACAATACGCTTAGAAAAATGTCTAGTGTATATGAGGCATTATAAAAGTGTTAACTATTGCTACTAACCTCATTTAGTAGTTGTTCATAATACACTTAAAATGTCAGTACCCTTCTTAACAAATCTTTCTCTTATAGTTCTTCAGGTCAGAAATTCAACATGGTACCACTGGGCTTAAATCAATGTATCAGCTAGACTTCATTAATTTCTGGAGGCTCTTGGGTAGAATTGGTTTCCTTCCCCTTTTCAGCTTTCTGGCTTCTGCCCACATTCCTTGGCTTGTGATCCCTTCTTCCAGCTTCAAAGCCAGTGCCTGCAGGCTGAGTCCTTCTCATGCTATCATTTCTCTTGTTTTCTACAGCCAGGAAGGTTCTCTGCTTTGAAGGAATTATGTGCTTATATCAGGACCATCAGAATAACCCAGGATGGCCTCCTCTTCTCAATGTCTTTAATCTTAATCACATTTGCAAAGTCCCTTTTTCCATGTAAAATAACTAAGGATAAGAGCATGGAGATATTTGGGGGTTATTATTCTGCCTATCACTTCTTACCATTCCATACAAATATAGACACACCCACACTTTATGTATATAACAATTTTACCACATCTTTCTCTTTCATTTCTACTGAATAAAATAATTGCACAATGTCACTTAGCTATAATAGGGATAAAGTATTTTATCTTAACCCATTATCTGTAAAGGAAATAGGAATTTTACTTTTAGTTTTTGCCAAAGGTATTACTTCTGGGAGATTAGGGCAGTGGCTGTATTTCAGAATCTCATTTCCAGGACCGTTCAAATTAAAAGAGATGATCCCCATATACATTTTCAAAATCATTAATGACGCTTCTTTTTGCCTCTTCAGATAGGTAGTCAAGGAACTCCCTAATGAAGGACAGGACAGGCTGCTATCCATTCTTGAGTGCTTCTTACTCCAAATATCTCCCCTGTTCTTTGCTGCAGGAAATTCCCGTGGTAATATAGTCCTCATTCTTAAAGAAAAGGAATATTTTAAGAATATATGTATATTTTTGCAATGATTAAAACAGTGCTTAATACTCTGACTCAATTGCTGTTAGCAAATATGAAAATAGAAGGTGAATGGGGATGGAAAACTATCTGAAAACATTATAAAGAAAGAAGCACCATAGAGGGAGTAGCTGGAGGTGTAGGCAGCCTTACATCTACTAAAGGTCCCTTAGGAACTTGAGGAACCCAGTGGAAGGAGGGGATTTCAAGAAATGCACATCATGAATTCAGTATGTTGCCAAAGAGGAATGTGCCAGTCAAACTCATCTTGTGCTTCACTAAGTTGCCAGAGGTCCTAATATTGGGTCTTAGAAAGTGATTCCCCAAAGCCTGGCTCTTTAAATATGCAGAGGCCTTTAAACGTGTCTCAGAACCAAGGTCCCTGTAAGCTTGTATTGTCCTCAACCCCATCCCAGTATAAGGAGGGATTCTCTCTGGAATTTCCTTACTTGACCAAGAAAGCTTCTTTCCAAAAGAAATGCTACTGTCTTAAACTCTCTTCCTGGGGATCTCATCAAATAACCAGGAAAGATAAATCACTGGAGAAGAGAATAAACTGGGAGTTGCTGCCATGTTCAGACAGACTTTTCATCTATTCTTTTGAAGGAAATTTTAAGAGATGACCTGGGGAACTTTATCTGCATAATATGACAACATTTTCCCTATGCAGCTCTGCCCCTCACCTTCCCTTAAGTTCTGCATTCCATGTCCTTACATCTCTACTCTATGAGGAAAGTATTTGAGCATCAACTATCTGGTACCTATTTGAGTTCATATTTTGTATAACCCCATGCACAAGTTGCATATTGATAAATTTTGTGTATCTTTTTTTCCTATTTATCTGCCTTTTGACAGTTGATTTTCAGTGAACCTTCAGGGAGCAAAGGAAAACTTTTCCCTTGGACCCTGCAATGTAATGGCTGCTCCTAGGCATGAAATCCTATTTGTGGACTTGGCATATAGCTTCATGCCAAGCTTCCTTCCTTCAAAACACATGTGCCTCACAAAGTTACATGAGGATTGTATGAAATGATATATGAGAAGATAGCATGTAAATTTAAATGTTTGATTCAAAAGTGGATGTTATTATATTTATCTGCCTATATACTACTTACTCAAACTCACCACGGGTATAGCAATTTATGTTCTGCAGTGCAATGGCTTGTATGGTCTTGGTAAATAAACTTATAGGAGACCTTTAGTTTAAACTGCACTCTTGCACTAAGCCCAACAGATAAAACCAAAATGGAGTTGCTTATGCTAAAGTTCCACACCACCAACTCAAAACCAACTTGTTTAACTGAGTTTCTGAGAAAACAAGAGAGAGATAAAGATATCCCAAACAGGCCGATTTTTGGCAGAAATAATAAGAAAATCCCATCTACTTTAACCTTTACAAGCAAAGTAACTTTGAAACTACAATCTTCTTTTAGATTTCGAATTCTGCTTTCCTCGTCATTTTCCTGTCTGCAAAACCAAGCTCCTCTGCTTGGCTCATAGGAGCACTCTGTATTTCATAGAATGAGATATTGCTCAATTCTAGAATTACAAATTAAAGCTAATGAAGATCTTTAAACTAAATTTGTTGTAATCTCATCTTTTGACAGTCTTGAGAAATTATGATCATCAATAGAAAAAAAGAAAGAAGAGAGAAATGAAAGGAGAGGAGAGGAGAAGAGAGGGGAGGGGAGGGGAGGGAAGGGAGTGATGGAGGAAGAAAGAAGAAGGGAAGGAAGGGAGGGAGAGAGGGAGGAGGAGAGAAAAAGAAAGAGAAAATAAGAAAACAAAGAGGGAAAAATATAGATATGAAGCCTGACGTACACAAGGAAAAATATAGATATGAAGTCTGATGTACACAATTATTTTTTCATTTTTAAAGCAATTCTGTTTGTGTATATAAAAGTTTAGTGAAATATCTATAGGCAGAAAACTGATCTCACTTTCAAGTACAATTTTATGTTATTTAATAGCCCCGCTTAATTCTTGGAAATGTAATACTTTGAGCAGTAGATACCCTTCTAGTAGCAGAAGTCCTCCTACACAAGTGTCATGACGCATATGCAATATGCCTAATTTTGTGACACACCACACACACACACACACACACACACACACACACACACACACTCTAAATTATTTAGGGTATATGGCAAATGTGAAGCAGAAGAAAAGTACTGAATGGAGAATCACATGACCAATTAGTTACCTTCTTAGCCAACATATTTTTATGTGTCCCTGGACCAGTCAGTCACTCAGTCTCTTCGAACCTCAATTTCTTCATCAATGAAACTGGGGATAGGAATATATTATTCTTAATTCTAAAACTTCCATTCATTTCATGCCAAACCTAATTTGTAAACAGAATTAATTTTTCAAAGCAAATGGCAACAAGCTCCTAAGGTAAACATTATAATTCTAAACACAAGCATAAAAAATTAATAATGATGAAATAATAGACTCACATTACATCTGTATCATATTTCAGATGATCTTACTACCTCCAACCTACCCCTAAAAGTGTAATGACAAGCAACTTTTTAAAATAAGGCTAAGACATTCATTATTTTCTCTCACTATTGTACCCATTGCCCACCTCAGAGACCTCAATCTCCATTTCATGTTACATTCTCACAGAATATATGAATTAAAGGTTTCTGAGATTACCAGAAGACTTATCCCAGTTGTGCTCATGCTGAACTCTACCTAAGCCTACCACCTCTTAAAAAAAATAAATGTTGCCACCCCAACACACCATGATTACCTCTTCTCCCTCACAAATATTTTTTGATGCATATTCTTGGATCCGCATTCTTCTTCAGTGACACATGAGACTCTAAAAAAGCAGATCATTTTCCTTTAGAATACAGATTAATAGTTTCATCATTTTGTATCACTTTGCAATGTTTCAGTAAAGGCAGACTCTTACTACCCAAGTTAAAATAAGAAATTCACTGCCCAAATTCCATTGGTCAGAGCAAAACGAATCTATCAATTTTTCTAACTTTATGGGATTTGGCTGCAATACACTAAGTCTCATCAAATCTGCCTTTACTGAGTTATAATTCATCTTTTTCAAAATGACACAACATTTAGCTAGAGCCACATTATAATTTTCATGGTCTTCACATAGATCCATTAGCATGTGCCTTTTGAATCAGCTTCAACAATTTGATGACTGCAATAAACTGAACATAAAACACAGTGCTTTTCTTTTAAAAGATAAAGATTCCTGTCCAAAATGAACAGTTTCTCTCTTTAAAAAGGTATCTAAAAACAAGAGTTGCTTTCTTAGATGTCTCAACGCTGTGAGAGTAAAGAACTTGCTTCCTAGCAAGACTGGCAGCCACATCGGAGTGCAGGATGCAAGATTCCAGGAAGACAAGTGGAAATGAGGCAAGTCTCCTGTGGAGAAACGGGAACTGTGCCTAGTCAAGAGCTGTGATACTTTTTCCATATGAATTTGTTAAACTATTAAAGTTGGGGAGGGGTGGAATGTGTTCAGGAAAAAAATTTTTAAAAAAGCACTATCCAGAACCAGAAGCAGTGTTGTCCCTGGGAACAGAGTAAAAGAGAAAAAAGGAACAACCTCCTGGCAAGGCAAGCCAGCTGAAAGCTCAGCCCTGTGTTTGTACTAACAGGCTTCCTGCTGATCTGACCTCTCCAAAAACCAGAAGGCTATCGGCTTCCCTCACAGTGGTTATCACCCTGTTTTCAAAAACTACATCCCGTATTGCATCCAAACTGCAGGTTCTTCTGAGTTGGAGATCAGCATATTAGGTTAAAGCTGCACTCAGGGAAATATTTTAGAGCATATACCTCTGCAATTCATTCACAGGGAAGGACAAAGAAAAAAAGCTGAAGATATAGTAATAAATAATTATTAACTAGGTTAAAACTTCACTATAGAAGTTTTTCAAAATTTTTGGACTTACTGTCTTTTGTCTATTTTCTGTTGCTTGTAACAGAAAACTGAAACTGGGTAATTTATAAAGAAAATGAATGCATTTCTTACATTATAGGGGTTGAGAAGTCCAAAATCGGGGGACTGAATCTGGTAAGAGCCCGCTTCCTAGTGGGAACTCTCTGGAGGGTTCCAGGTGGCAGAGGGTATCACTTGGTAGAGGACTGAGCATGTGAGTTTACCAGCTCAGGTCTGTCTTCCTCTTCCTATAAAACCACCAGTTCCCTTCCCGTGATAATCCATTAATCCATTTATTCATGATTAATCCATTCATGAGAGCAGAGCGTTAAAACTCCTGCCTCTCAATATTACCACATTGAGGATTAAATTTCAGCGTGACTTTTGGAGGGGACAAGTATTCAAATCATAGTACTTACTATGAGAGCTTTGACTGAACTCTTTCAAATTTCCACAAAAGGAAGCCACTTCATTACTCTTTCACAAGAAAATAAAAAATATTTTCCTAGTGTAGATTTTGCAGAGACACATGACCTTATTCAAGGCACACATTTCAATACATACTTATGTCATTGTTTGACTGTAAGTCTTGCTAATTCTTTGTGAAATGCGAAAGCACTTTAGAGCACTGGCAGAAGCCCTTAAAATGTTACCTAAGTACTGGTTGAGTAGATTAAATAGGACCAACCATGGAAATTAAAATAATTGGATATTTCCATCTTTAAGTGCAATGTAAAGAATTAGGAGGAGAGAACTAGACAAACGCTCTAAAAGTCTGGAATCTAATCTCTGTGCCTTTGATCCTCTGTACATTCTATCTAATGCTCCCCATCAGAACATTGCAGTTTTGTCCTGTCTTCACAGTCAAATTTTTAAAGCAATAATTAACTCTGGCTGGATTTCTATGTATATGCTGTTTGTTCTTCAACATGCTTTAACATTTTTTCCATCCTGACTCATTCACTAAGACTATTCTTATGGATATCAAAATACTTCCAGCTATTAAATTCACATCTTATAATATTTCTCACCACTATTTGCCCATTTTCCCTTCCAGAAACTCTCTGCTATCATGGCTTCCACAACCCAAATAACTCCTATATTTCCCTCACTTCCCTAAAACCTCTTTTTCAGAATTATTTGGGAGCACATTTCTTCTGCCCTCTCCTTAAGTGTTTGAGTTCTCCAAAAGCGCATCTATCTGCATGACTTCAAATCCCAGAGCATTTGTCTTTAGCCTAGATCTCTCTCTTAAGAAAGTACATCCAATTTCTTCTGAAAAACTGTTTATAAATTCCATGAATATCACAGCAGTTATCATAATACCTGACATTCAATAGAAATTCAAAAAAATTGTATGAGTAACTGAGTAAACACATAGATGACTCTCTTTTCCTCTTATAAAAATGAGTTGACTATTTTCTGAAGACTCATGTGGTCATTGTTTACTGTTTGGGGACCTATATTTCTATCTCTACTGCAGGATTCTTGAGGAACAAAGACTGCTGTCTTTATATACCCTATGCCTAGTGCAGTGCCTTGTACAGAGTTAGCTTCTCATCAAGAATTTCTTACTAAATAAGAATTGATAAACATATTACACATGTGGATTTAAAAAATTAAATTCATATTTTAAAGAGCCATTTAAAATAAATTAAAAAATTAAAATAAGATCTAGAAATCCTAATCTAGCCTAACACACTCCTTTTATAGAAATGATAACCGACCTACCTACAGAGCTAGTTAGTAGCTATTGCTACCAGAACCTACTTTTTTCACCTCTGAAGCTTGTGATATTTTGTATATAATAGTTACATTCACATAATTAGGAAAACAATGATCCATCATAAATATTAAATTTTTCCTATTGAATGTTCTCTCCACTGATTCCCTGGGTCCTTCTAATTCTCTTAAATCAAGTAACAGTAAAAATTTATGGAGTTCCTATTATCTACTGAACACTCATATACATTAGGTCTTTTGATTCTTATACCAACACCACAATATAGTTACTTTTATTTCCATTTTACAGATGAGGAAGTAAATTGGCTAAGGTCTTAAAGTTGTAGTCTTAAAGTTGTAGAGTAGAATACTACATGCAATTCTTGTCCTCTTGACAGGACAGTGATATACTCAGCTATATACTCATCACTTAGATACAATACTGCCTACCCCAGTCATAATCCTTGTGGGCTCTTAGAAGATAAGTGTTTCTGTCTTTAAAAAGTTGACCGCACTAAGAAAGTAAGAAACATGATATTACTTTTATTGCCCATAGTCAAACCTGTCAACAGGCAAGAACTGTGGGTTGTTCCTAAAAGTTCAAACAAGATTTCATGAAAATGTTTAACTTCCACAGCAAGGTGTAAACTCTTTTAAACATCCCATAAGGTGTATAATACAGCAGGAATTCATTTCATGAGGATCATATATAATGTGAAATTAATATTGTTCTAACAGGCTCCAAAGAACACATCTGACAATCAGGAGACATTACAAGATCCCTGTCTAACTGTTGCCTTTCATTGGTGCTGGGATGTTTCTTTTTTTTGTTTGTATGTTTAATGTCCTCAAAATTCTCAAAAGCCTTTTGTTAACCTAGTAGTATGTCAACTTTTTTATACATGAGAAAATAATTTTCATGAAACTACAACTTTCCATGTGTCAGCTCTTATTTTATAAGCTGGAGACCATATAGTTCATAGTGGAGTGCAATTATTGTTTGTGGTAAAGAAAGCCAAATAACCTTTCAGGAAATAGTACTACAATTAAATCTTCAATATGTTGCATAGTAAATACGTCCCAACAATGAACTTTCCTTTGGAATTGTTAAAAAATCTTTAGCTAGAAATTGATGCAGCAAATTCTTAGCAATGTTGAAATTCAAAACAAGCTACTTTCTTTCTTATTTCAATAAAGAACGTGTTGTAAATTTATATACTCATTTTAAATAAGCTCACTCTTAAAAGAATAAAAAAAAAAAAGGAAATACGGCTACTCCAACACAATAAAAAGTGAAACTGATATAAGGTAATAATGGTGAATGCTGAACCCTACAGAAACCATTGTCAGTATGTAAACCATTGTCACTACCATTATATAAAATAATATAGTGGATTACCAAAATTTTCTGTATTTTTTACCAAATATTGGATTCATTAGTGATTTACATCTTTGTCTTAATAATCTGAAGTTATTAATTTCCCCATAGGACCTTAACTCCCATATATGCAAGTAAATTTGAAGATCAACAGAAATGTCATGTAAACCGGAAACAAGAAACTTTGCAGTACTCTCTGGAATCACTAGAAAACAGACTCTTTTTTGTTTCATTTCCTTTCTTAGAAAGGCAACATAGTGTGGTGAAAAAAGAGTGGGTTTAGAAATGAATACGCCAGACTAATAAAAAAGAAAAGAGAGAAGAATCAAATAGCTGCAATAAAAAAATGACAAAAGGATATCATCACGGATTCCACAGAAATACAAACTACCATCAGAGATTATGACAAACACCTCTATGCACATAAACCAGTAAATCTAGAAGACATGGATAAATTCCTGGGCACTTACACCCTCCCAAGACTAAACCAGGAAAAATTTGAATCCCTGAAAAGACCAATAACTAGATCTGAAGTTGAGGCAGCAATTGATACCCTACCAAGCAAAAAAAGTCCAGGACCAGACATGTTCACAGCTGAATTCTACCAGACATAAAAAGAGGAGCTGGTATCATTCCTTCTGAAACTATTCCAAATAATACAAAAAAAGGGAATCTTCCCTAACTCATTTTATGAGACCAACATCATCCCAATAGCAAAACCTGGCAGAGATACAACTACACAAGGAAGTTTCAGGCCAATATCCATGATGAACATTGACTCAAAAATCTTCAGTAAAATAAAGGCAAACTGAATCCAACAGCACATCAAAAAGCTTATCCATCATGATCAAGTAGGCTTCATCCCAGGGATGCAAGGCTGGTTCTACCTACACAAATCTATAAATGTAACTCACCACATAAACAGAACCAAAGACAAAAACCACATGATGATCTCAATAGATGCAGAGAAGGCCTATGACAAAATTTATCAGCCCTTTATGCTAAAAACTCTCAATAAACTAGGTGTTGATGGAACATATCTCAAAATAATAAAAGCTACCTATGACAAACCCACAGCCAATATCATACTCAACTGGCAAAAAGTGGAAGCATTCCCTTTGAAAACTGTAACAAGACAAGGGTGCCCTCTCTCACCACTCCTATTCAACATAGTATTGGAAGTTCTGGCCAGGGCAATCAGGCAAGAAAAAGAAAAAAAGGATATTCAATTAGGAAAAAAGGAAGTCAAATTGTCTCTATTTGCAGATGACATGATTATATATTTAGAAGATTCTATTGTCTTAGGACAAACTCTCCTTAAGATGATAAGCAACCTCAGCAAAGTCTCAAGATACAAAATCAGTGTGCAAAAATCACAAGCATTCCTATATGCCAGTAATAGATAGCCAAATCCTGAGCCAACTCCCATTAACAATTGCTACAAAGAGAATAAAATAGCTAGGAATACAACTAAAAAGGGATGTGAATGACCTCTTCAAGGAGAACTACAAACCACTGCTCAAGGAAATGAGAGAGGACACAAACAGATGGAAAAACATTCCATGTTCATGGCTAGGAAGAATAAATATTGTGAAAATGACCATACTGGCAAAAGTAATTTATAGATTCAAAGCTATCCCCCTCAAGCTACCATTGACCTTCTTCACAGAACTGCAAAAAAACACCTTAAACTTCATATGGAACCAAAAAAGAGCCCACATAGCCAAGACAATGCTAAGGAAAAAAAAATAAAAAACAAAGCTGGAGGCATCATGCTACCTGACTTCAAACGATACTACAAGGCTACAGTAACCTAAACAGCATGGTACTGTTATCAAAACAGAGATATAGACCAATGGAACAGAACAGAGGCCTTGGAAGCAACACCACACATCTACAACCATCTGATCTTTGACAAATCTGACAAAAACAAGCAGTGGGGAAAGGATTCCCTGTTTAATAAATCATGTTGGGAAAACTGAAACTAGACATATGCAGAAAGCTGAAACTGGACCCCTTCCTTACACTTTATATAAAAATTAACTCCAGATGGATTAAGGATTTAAATATAAGACGTAATACCATGAAAACCCTAGAAGAAAACTTTGGCAATACCATTCAGGGCATAGGCACAGTCCTTCATGACTAAAACACCAAAAGCAATGTCAACAAAAGTCAAAATAGATAAATGGGATCTAATTAAACTTAAGAGCTTCTGCACAGCAATTCAAACCATCATTAGAGTGAACCAGCAACCAACAGAATGGGAAAAAATGTTTACAATCTATTTATCTGACAAAAGGCTAATAATCAGAATCTACAAAGACCTTAAACAAATTTACAAGAAAAAAACAAACAATCCCATCAAAAAGTGGGCGAGGGATATGGACACTTTTCAAAAGAAGAAATTTATGCAGCCAACAAACATATGAAAAAAAGTTCATCATCACTGGTTATTAAAGAAATGCAAATCAAAACCACATTGAGATACCACCTCATGCCAGTTCGAATGACTATCATTAAAAAATCTGGAGACAACAGATGCTGGAGAGAATGTGGAGAAATAGGAATGCTTTTACGCTGTTAGTGGGAGTGTAAATCAGGTCAACCATTGTGGTAGAGAGTGTGGTGATTCCTCAAGGATAGAACTGGAAATACCATTTGACCCAGGAATCCCATTACTTTTTGCCTATCCTTGATGATATTTGAGTATATACTCAAAGTATTATAAATTGTTCTATTATAAAGACACATGCACACATATGTTCATTGCAGCACTGTATACAATAGCAAAGACTTGGAACTGATCCAATTGCCCATCAAGGATAGGCTAAAGAAAATGTGGCACATATATACAATGGAATACTATGCATAAAAAAGGATAGATATTTACCATGAAATACAGCCATTAAAAAGGATGAGTTCATGTCCTTTGCAGGGACATAGAGGAAGCTGGGAACCATCATTCTCAGCAAACTGACACAAGAACAGAAAACCAAACACTGCATGTTCTCACTCATAAGCAGGTGTTGAACAATGAGAACACATGGACACAGAGAGGGGAGCATCACACACTGGGGTCTGTTGGGGGGGACTAGGGGAGGGACCATGGGGTTTGAGAGGTTGGGGAGGAATAACATGGGGAGAAATGCCAGATATAGGTGATGGGCGGATGGAGGCAGCAAACCACATTGTCATGTATGTACCTATGCAACAATCCTGCATGATCTGCACATGTACCCCAGAACCTAAAGTACAATAAAAAATTTAAAAATAAATAAATTTTTAAAAGTATTATAATAGATACAGTGTTTATCTTCTTTAGTGGGGGTAATTGCAAAAAGAAAAAACTAAAGGGAACATTTCTAAGTTTAAATATCAAAATTTTAAAAAAACCATTATATGGATGTTAAGGTTGTTTACATGTGAATTCTCAGTGAAGCATTTTGCCTTCTGAGAAAAGTTCTTCCTCTAGGACCTTCTGTGCTTCTATCAAGCAAGTCCCTAGGTAATATTGTTTTATATACATACCCTTAAAAGAATTTAGCATATGATCTATTTATCACATTCAAACTCAACAGAAGAAATCTAGTAACCACCTACAGACTAAAAAAAGATCTTAAAGATCATCTATGTACTCCAGTCTCCCACAGATGGCCACTAAGCCTGAGCTTGAAGACAAGCTTCACAGGCTTATTGTTGTTTGTAGGAAAGAACACCAATTAACCTTTCTAGGAAATATAGTACCATTCAGTATTCAATATGTTGAATAATAAATACTTCCCAGCAATAGACTTTCCATTTGAGCTGTTCTAAAATCTTTAGCTAGAAATTGATGCAACAAATTCTCAGCAAGGTTGAAATTCAAAACAAGCTACTTTCTTTTCCAAAGAAATTCAAAACAAGCTACTCCAACTTTTCAGGTGGGCCAGTTCTTTGTGAGTTCTAAATACTTGGTTCTTTTTGTTGAACTGAAATCTGCCTTACAACTATTTTTTTTTTCCAATGGATTGCAAATCCTTCCCATTGATCAAAACAGAATACAGAGGGCTCCCTCTTCTGTGCTCTATTAGCTATCCATTCTCTTTCTTTTCCTCAGAACCCAGCACCCAAGTTTTTCTCTAGAGTATCACCTCTCATCAAATTCCAGTTCATTTGGGTCTGGTACTGTTGATTGCTACTATCTCCAGAGGTGTGCCTGTGATTCAAACATGAACGCATAGAATTCCCAAGACCACAGTCATTATTTCAGAAAGAGAACAAAACCTAATTCAAGCCAGGAGTTTTACTTTGAATTTCTGAGCAAGAGAAACACTCACTGTTTCAGTGGTCTTGGAGGTAGAGATTCTCTGGCCACCATCACATGGGAAGCAAAAGCCTCTCTGGAAATGGGGCCAACATACACTAAGGAAGAACAGAAAGAGTGACTGGGTCCTGAAATACATAGTCAAATATGAAAGCAGATCTATTTCCTGCACTTTTCAGTTGTATAATGCATTCTTTTTCCCCCCCTTAATTTTGCTTGGGCTGCATTTACTATCACTTGCAGCCAAAACAATCTTGACTGAAAGCACAATAAGATGTTCTGTATATATTTGAAGATTGATGGTACTTCCTGTCTGGAATTTTGTATTATTTTAGATAAACATTCTCAGTTCTTTTCATTTCTGCTCATATTAAATAAGTTTACAAAATCTCTTTCAGATTCCGTTTCTGTATTCCTTAATATCTACTAAATTAAAAATAAAAATTAAAAAAAATTGTTGACATAAAAACTATATAAAATATACAAAGAAACTTTTATTCAATTTCATAAGAATAATTTTTAAGCACCTTAGAAATGCTGCTTCATGTCATTTAAGTTAGCAACTTTAATCTTTGTTAGTTCATCAATAAGTGATATTTCCAAATGACTTCTATGTGTTCATACTTTCTATTATTTTTTTAACTTTTAATTTAGGTTCAAGGGCACATGTTTAGGTTTATTATATGGGTAAACTCGTGTCACAGGGGTTTGTTGTACAGATTATTTCATCATTCTAGGTACTATGTACTAGGCCTAGTACTCAATAGATATTTTTTCTGAGCCTCTCCCTCCTCCCAGCCTCCAGTCTCCAGTAGGCCCCAGTGTCTGTTGTTCCCTTCTTTGTGTACATGGGTTCTTATTATTTACCTCTCATTTATAATTGAGAACATACAATATTTGGTTTTCTGTTCCTGCATTAGTTTTCTAAGGATAAGGCGTAAAACTCAAGTTATTACATATTTTTTAAGTAATCCAATTATATGTTTTCTAACATTTCATGGTTGTAATTATTATTTTTTTACCAACTTAAAAAAACTATCCCCGATTAAGTCAAAACTCTAAAATTCTCTACTTAACTACTTAAATATACTTACCCTGTGCAATTTGATCCTATATTTCAAGCACATAAAAAACAGATAAATCATAGTCCCTTAACTTAAGGATCTGACACTTACTGAGTTAAAAAGTTTAAATCTCATAATCACGATTACACCATCAACTGCAGGGCCACCATTCATTTACTGAGTATTTAGAATCTGACAGCCTTGGTAAGCACTTTGCATATACAGTCTCATTTAATCCTCTTAATTTCATGACACAGTATTATTTTCACCAATTTACAGACAAGAAAACTAAGGCAGAGAGTAGTAACAAGTCCAAAGTCATACAACTTATAGATGACAAAGTTAGTAATCAAAACTAAGTCTGTTTCTAAAGTTCATTTTCTTACTGATGTTGCAGTTCTGCCTTCAATCTCTGGAATACAAAGTAAGATACATGCAAGCAACCTTCTAAGGAAACTATAATGGGGGAAACAAGAACTTCTGCTTGCTAGCAAGACTTTTTAAAGGTATGACATTTTATAGTGAGTTTATTTCTTTTCAAACTAGGAAGGTAATTGAACAGACTTAAGAAAAATCAACACATTAAACATATGCTTAGTATTTATGTTGAAAATACATTCCAAACATTTATGACAACCAGGATTTTCGGGAAAGTTTCTAGATTACCTAAGCTGATGGGTGGGAGTGGCCCTAAATAAATTATGAAAGTAATTTTTTGTACCTAGTGTCTCTTTTACACGTTCCTTCACTTTTCAGGTTAGGCACAGTATTACTTCCTCATTTCTTAATATAAATGCATCCTTTTGTCCTTTTGTTTTTCTTCCTTCAGTGTAAAGACATTCCTTTTTCAATATCTATCCTTAGAAAGAATCCTGGGGTAATATAATCTACACTTTAGCCTGTGTTTATGTCACTTCTATTATTCCCAAGATTTTAGCTTTATTTCTGGTTATGAAATAAAAGTCCTTAAAATATTTTTCAAGCATCAGTCAGTAGGCCAGACTTTTGTTGTAGAAATAGATGTTGAGGAATGCCTCCAAAGTTGCACTGCATAAGCAACCAAGTACACACCCAACAAGTAAACTGGGTGCTGATGATAAACAGTACCTGCCGGCTTTCCTTCTCTCAGCTTTTCCTTCTTCATTGTTCCATGTTCAAAGAAGCTCTTGCTTCCATTTGACTGGACAAGTCTTTTCTAAATCTCTTGCAATGTTATTAACAAGGAAAACAAGAATTTTGTCGCATAGCTTTGTATTTTCCCACCTCCCCACCGATAGAGGTGTTAATGATCAGGGAAATTACTAAAAGGCATACAATGTGTAGATAATTCACCTACTGAGAAAGAGATACTGTGTAAACAGCATTTCTAATCTACAATGATTATTTTTAATAGGAAGCAATCAGTATCTCATGATATTCATTACTGGATATGGAACAGAGAGTAGTATACTAAAATTGGACAAAAATAAGCACAGTTTTTGTCACATGATTTTAAATTACATTTCTCCTTGACATCCCCTCTCCACAATTTAGGCATACACATGGCAAATTCAAGTAAAATACATTAAAAAGAGCTCTATGGAGGAAGGAATGCAAAGAATGTTAATGTTTTATGGTATCTTACAATATGTCTCTGAAACTGAGTTTCCGTTTGATATTGTACTAATATTACAAACATCACATTCCTTTAAAACAAGCTTGTCCAAACCGCGGCCCACAGGCCACATGCAGCCCAGGACTTTGTGTTGGGCTTTGAATGTAGCCCTACAGAAATTTGTAAACTTTCTTAAAACAGTGGGGTTTTTTTGTGATTTTTTTTTTTTTAGGTTATTGGCTATCATTAGTGTTAGTGTATTTTATTTGTAGCCTAAGACAATTATTCTTCCAGTGTGGCCCAGGGAAGTAAAAAGATGAGACATCTCTGCTTTAAAAAAAAAAATCCAAAAGATTAATATAATACCTAAGTAAAGACTTAATACTTGTTTTAAGAAAGGTGTCACTTCAAACATGATGTTACAGCATGACCTGATAATGTCGACAATGTTCTTAACAAGATATTGCCATTTGAAGGTGTCTCGTCTGCTGTGCCGCGTAGGGAAACCATGAACAAAATGACACAAACATCAAGGTTGGGCTAGAGACACATCCTGTTGAGCAAATCATGGATTTTTCAAAATTTTAATGTGTCATGTGTGCATATGCTGCTTGTCATTTGGCAAGCCTTTTTTAATGTCTTAACAGACGGCTAAGAAATAACAAGTATTCTTTTGTTTGTCAGATTTTAGACATTCTGGGGCACATTTTAAAGTTATGTGGGTTTGGCTCGCTCTATTCCACTTTGAGGATGTAACATCTTTTTATAAATCTGCTCCCTTTCGTCTATGTACTAGCAAGCAGTACGAGGTTGTCATCCCTCACTGGAGGGTGGATTACCTGTTAACAAGAGCTAAACAGTCAAATCCTGAGCTTTGGCAGGGAGACTGTGCTGCCCAGGAAGCATAATGGCTTCTGGGTCCCAAATGAACAGGGATGTCTATTCACAAAGTATACCTAACTTGGAAATTATTCCTTTTTTCAGAAATAAAAGCTTTTAAAGCCTAGAATACTGCCTTACATGTAACTGATGATCAGAATATATTTGCTGAGTCAATTCCTACCTTGAATAGCCTGGGCCAAAAATGGCATTAGACACTGGACAGAGCAGAAAAAGGGATAGCCAGGCTAGAACCACAACAGAAATAGTGCTTCTATGCTACAGAATCTTGAGTTTCAAAGAGTCCTTGGGAAGAGAAATTAAAAATTCATTTGAGCTGCCTACTGGGTGGCATTTATAAGTCATGTTTGATGTGTTTTCTATGCATACATTTCTCTTGGAGCACTTTTCTGTGTGGTGCTGATTTAGTAGAATGTGATTTGTCTCAAATACTTTCATATTGAAATATGAAAACCTATTTTAAGATTGAGCAGTACAGCTCTCACATATTGTTCTCATGGCCAGTGAGGCAGTACAGTGGAACAAATATTAGCAAATGCTCTCTGCCACTGAACACTGAGCCATCACCTTGTGCTTTCCTCAGCTGAACTGATGCTCACTGATGCATTTGATTACCCTATAGTAGCCTCACTTCATGCCATTATTTTGTTTTCTAATGAACTGTTAATCCACAATGGGTGAGAAAGACAAGAAAATGTAAATATGCTGGAGAGACTGCAAAATTCCAATGTGTAGAAGCACCCTGGATATTAAAATCCAAGTTTAATAGCAGCTATAGTCACCTCCAAGTGATGGTCAAAGAAAGAAAGGTAACAGTCAGCAGATAATTGTGGACTCAAAGTAGTTATTTGACATGATGAAGGGAAGCATAAACGTCACTGCAGCCTTGGAAGTTGAAAAAACACCATTGTATGAACAAAAACGGAAACAAATCACAACTGGATATACATCAGTATTTTAAAAGATTTTAAGAGAATGGAAGAATGAGGTATGATTCTGGGAACACATCAACATTAGAATTGCAATAATTCAGTTAGTGCTTCAATTTACAAGCTGCATCTCATACTTACCCTCCCAATACACATGGTGGAAGGAGTATAGTTCTGATTTCATAGTATAAGATTCAAGGCATCTCAATAAACCCTTCCCTAGCTTAAAAGATCCTTCAAGCTATTGTTATACATATATTTAAAAAATTGTGTGAAACTTGACTGACAAAAAGGGCTTCTGGAAATGCTGGTTGATCCTTAGGATTTATGTTATGTTCTAGGCGTAACATAGATGCCAGTCCATGGAGTAAAATGGTAATTGTTTCTTCTGATGTTTCTTTTGGTGAATTTGAAATGCAAACTTTTGTCATTTACTTTCTACCTTCAAACATCTCCACCCTTGCCTTTTAATCCAGCCAATTTGATTACTTCTGTGGTTTAGTCCTAGTGCCCTAGGAATATATGAATAAAATTTTGAAATCTCTCCTAGAGACATGATGCTATGACCCCTCTCTGTTACCTCTTCTATTCATGGTCTGACGAGACTCCCAGTCAGTGGTGCTTAGTGACTGCAATATAAATTTTTGTTTTTCTAGTATATCATGCTATTGTTACCTTCTGAAATATCATACTTTACTTGGTATGATGTAATTTTTCAGCCTTTGAAAATCTGAAACAAAAAATATTTACATCCTGAGATATACTCAGAGTTATGTGCTCCACTAAAAGTCAAATTGAACAAAGTACACTACTTAAAAGTATTCTTCTGTAACTTCTTTACTTTTCAATGAGGTAGAGCATATAGTTGAAAGCAATCCACAGAGCAAAGCTTCTATTGCAAAAATAATTTTTATCCTAGATCAAAGATTCCTGAACAAGTAGAATATACAATTGAAACTGATGAGATAACATATAGTTTGACTCTGTGTCCTCACCCAAATCTCATATTGAATTGTAATTCCCACTGGTAGAGAAGGGGCCTAGTGGGAGGTGATTGATTCCTGAGGGCAGGCTTCCTCCTTGCTGTTCTAGTGATAGAGTTCTAATGAGATCTGGTTGTTTGAAAGTATGCAGCACCTCCCCCTTCTTTCTCTTTCTTCCTTCTGCTCCCTCCATGTGAAGATGTATCTGCTTCCCCTTCAATTTCTGCTATGATTGTAAATTTCCTCCCCAGAAGCACAAATCTATACAGACCACAGAGCTGTGAGCCAATTAAACATCTTTCCTTATGAATTACCTAATCTCTGGTATATCTTTATAGCAGTGTGAGAATAAACTAATACATAAAATTTATACCAGGAGAAGGGCACTGCTATAATACCTGAAAATGTGAAAGTGACTTTGGAACTGAGTAATGACCAGAGGTTGGAACAGTTGGAGGGCTCAGAAGAAGGTAGGAAGATATGGAAAAGTTTGGAGCTACCTAGAGACTTGTTGAATGGTTGTGACCAAAATGATAGTGATACAGACAATAAAGTTCAGGCTAAACTTTTTTCAGATGGAGTTGAGGAACTTATTGGGAATTGGAGTAAAGGTCACTCTTGGTATGCTTCAGCAAAGAGACTGATGGCATTGTACCCTTGCTCTAGAGATCTGTGGAACTTTGAACTTAGGAGAGATGATTTAGGGTATCTGGCGGAAGAAATTTCTAAACAACAAAGTGTTCAAGAATTTACTTGGCTGCTTCTAATGGCATTATGTTCATATGTGTTTGCAAATAAATGGCTGAAAACATTTAAAAGGGAAATAGTAAATCTTTGGAAAATTTGCAGCCTGACCTTGTGGTAGAAAAGAAAAGCCCACTTTCTGGGGAGGAATTCAAGCCTGCTGCATAAATTTGCATAAGAAAAGAGGAGCTGAATGTTAATAGCCAAAAAGATGGGGAAAACACCTCCAAGGTATTTCAAAGACCTACACAGTAGCTTCTCCTATCACAGGCCTGGAGATCTAGGAGGGAAAAATGGTTTTGTGAGCTAGGCCCAGGGCCCCCCTGCTCTGTGCTTCCTTGGGACATGGTGCCCTGCATGGTAGCTGCTCCAGCTCCAGCCATGGTTAAAAGAGGCCAAGGTACAGCTCAAGCCATTGTTTCAGATGGTGCAAGTGCCAACCCTTGACAGCTTTCATATGGTGTTAAGCCTGTGGGTGCACAGAGAGCAAGAGGTGAGGCCTAGGAGCCTCTGCCTAGATTTCAGAGGATGTATGGAAATGCCTGCATGACCAGGGAGAAGTCTGCTGCAGGGCAGAGATCTCATGGAGAACTTCTACTAGGGCAGTGCAGTGGGGAAATGTGGGGTTGGAGTCCCCACACAGAGTTCTCACTGGGACACTGCCTAGTGGACCTGTGAGAAGGGGATTACCATCCTCCAGACTCCAGAATGATAGATCCACCAACAGCTTTCACTGTGCCCCTAGAAAAGCCACAGGCACTCAACATTAGTCCACGAAAGCAGCTGAGAGGGCTGTATGCTACAGAGCCATAAAGACAGAGCTTCCCAAAGCCTTGTGGGCCCACCCCTTGCATCAGTGTGGTCTGAATGTGAGATATGGAGTCAAATGAGACTACTTTGGAGCTTCAAGATTTAATGACTTTCCTGCTGGGTTTAGAACTTGAATGGGGCCTGTAATCCCTTTGTTCTGGTCAATTTCTCCCTTTTAGAATGGGAGCATTTACTCATTGCCTGTACCCTCATTGTATTTTAACTATTTTGGTTTTTGCTTTTTAGGCTGCTCATAGGCAGAAGGCACTTGCCTTATCTCAGATGAGACTTTGAACTTGGATTTTTTAGTTAATGCTGGAATGAATTGACTTTGGGGGACTGTTGAGAAGGCATGATTGTGTTTTGAAATGTGAGAAGGACATGAGATTTGGGAGGGATCAGGAGAAGAACAATATGGTTTGTCTCTGTGTCCCCACCCAAATGTCATGTTGAATTATATTTTTTAGTGTTGGAGGAGGAGCCTGGTAGGAGGCGACTGATTCATGAGGGCAGACTTCTCCCTTGCTATTCTTGTGTTACAGTTCTCATGAGATCTGGTTGTTTGAAAGTGTGTAGCACTTCCCCCTTCTCTTTCTCTCTTCATTCTGCTCCCTCCATGTGAAGATGTATCTGCTTCCCCTTCCCCTTCCACCATGATGGCAAGGTTCCCGAGGCCTCCTCAGAAGCAGAACCCTGTACAACCTGCAGAACCATGAGCCAATTTAACCTCTTTTCTTATAAATTACCCAGTCTCAGGTATATTTTTATAGCAGTATGAGAACAAACTAATACAGTAACTCTGCATAAAACTATCTATACATGGTGACAATGAAACAGAAATACAGTGAATTACAAACCAGAATACTTCTGAAATAAAATGACAACCTGATTTCAACAAAAATTTGCAGTTTCTGGGGAAAAAAAAAGTTGTTTAGTTTAAAAAAAAATCTCAAAATCATCAAGTGATGGAATTATTTAAAAATTAAGAATGCTAAAGGAAAATATCTGGCACTAGTTGGTAACTCTTTTCACTGTTTCCCTACTAGTATAGAATTAGTAGCTAGAAAACATGTAAGAGAATATACTCACAAATAATATTACTGCTTGTACACATTGGTAAGATCATATTTTTAAAAAAATTCAAGTAATATATCCTGTTATCAAACAATATATTCCACATGTATATTCAAATAATATATGTAATATAACAAAACTATTTTGTTAATATATTGTAACTTATGATGAATTAGATGTAGCTCATTTTGTGTTATCTAATTTTATTTGTAACTGTTCTTCTAATAAACATTTGACTTATATTTCTCATTATTTTTACTTAACTTTTAAAATTAATTTATACTTTCTTGCGTTTGAGCATATCAAATATGTCATTAATATTTTGAAATACTAATTTGAGGTACTATTAAAATAAAATGTTAGTATTTATATTTTGATATTAACACAATATAAACACTAAAACATTAATATTGTCATTTTATTCTGGAATTGAAATGGCTAGAAGTATGTTCTTCCTCCAGTTCTTCACTATTTAAGCTCAGGAAACACTTGCTCCCTAGCTCCCTTTATCTCTCCTCCCTTGAGAGAGAGGGCTTTGAAAGAATGGGAAGCAGCTCTTCCTCATTTGCTATTAGACACCTTCAGTCTAAACAAATAAAAGAAGGCGCTGATGATTGTGTATTCTCGTGATGTGCAGTGGATAAGAAGTCATGAATCCAATGTGCAGGCCATACTCCATCACTTGACTCTTCATGATTCTGTAACTTTTCTTCAAGAGCCACTGAGAAAAATGGCTTCTCAGTGCCATTCGCACAATGATCACTTAAAGTGTTGTATTAATCAGAGTGAGGGTTTGAGGGAAAATGGAATCTTCATGAGATTTCAATATTGCATTTCATTACCAGAAAAAAAAATCAAAGTAAAATTACCTTCTGGGGTCTAGATAATAAAGTTGCACCAGACAGGATTCTCTACTGTAAGCAACTGACACTGACTCTGGCTGTCTTAAGCAGAAAAAAGATAATTATTAGACAACTATGGACTAGCTTGCACAGTCTATGTGGATGCTTCAAAACCAAGGCTCAAAAATCCAATGAGAATCAAAAGAGAGCAGGCAGCCTACATCATAACACAGGAACTCTTGGGTTAATATTACCCAGGGTAGCATACATGCCAGTGAATTATTCCACTGCAGTGCATGCTACTGTCCATAAATTCTAAATCACTCCTTTTTTTCTATTCTTTGTAAGTCCTGAGCAGGGATATCCAACCAAAAAAGAATAGATTATATGTTGGCAGAGTCTCTTCACTCTAACGTCTTTTAAAAAGTAAAAAGGAGAAAGGGAGACAGAGACACAGGGAGAAAAAACTGAAACACAGTTAGCAAATACTTCTAACAATGAAAAGTATCTAAGATTTGTTAAACTGTATTTTAACATTGTTTAACTCACAGATTCATTTCAGAGTAATTATGATATAGAAAGCCCACCCCATTAAGAATTTCTAAGATCATTTTATCAGCAGTCACGGTGGCTACAGCACTTTGGGAGGCAAGGCAGGATTGCTTAAACCCAGGAGTTTGAGACCAACCTGCGCAACATAGGGAAATCCTGTCTCTACAAAAATAAGCCAGGCATGGTGGCATGTGCCAGTAGTCTCAGATGCTTGGGAGGCTGAAGTAGGAGAATTGCCTAAGCCCAGGAAGTTGAGGCTACAGTGAAGCCATGATTGTGGCCACTTCACTCCAGCCTAGGTGATAGAGCGAGAACCTGCCTCAAAANAAAAAGAAAAAAAGAAAAAATCATTTTATCAATTTGCATAGTAATAAAGATCTAAAAACTTAAATCCTTAAAGATTATACCAATCATTTAGTTAATATATTTTAATAATATTCATATTACTTACTTTTCAATCTTTTACTCTTTAAAGGAATATAAAGATAATTTATTTATAGTATTTATGATTTAAGTAAATCTTGAAAGGTTATATTTTTTTCTTTTTGTATATATAGGCCAAACATACATTCAAATGTAGATTGAAAACCAGCTACAACTACAGAATCAAATGAAGACAATATCTTTTCTTTGTTATATGATATTTTAAGTTCTTGTTTTCTGTATCACTTTTTATCATTTTCATGCTTAGTCACTAAATATGGCACAAAATATATTTCAGATACTATTTATAGAGCCCTCTTATGATATAACTCATTAAAGATATAAAAAGTGTTACTTCCCAAGAAATGGAAGAGTGAAGTGGAAATAAATATAATTTTTCTTTTTAACTCTTATTTTTGTTTTACTAAAGATATCTTCAGGTGGTACATAAAAAATTTAAACCAGATAGATGTAATTTATGGATCTGGTGAAAATAATTATTATTTTATGCTTTCTATTAAAGTGCTTTTTGCCATTAATGTTTCTTTGGTTGCTGTTTTCAATATCTTACAAAGAATACACATTTTTAAGTAAATGGATAGAAATTAGAAATTACTAAAGCAGTACAAGATCTTTAACCCATTTGTGCCTAAGGTTGCAATTTTTTTAATTTTTGCAATGAGATCTTGGCAATGAATTTGAGCAGTAGGATATAAATAACTCCCACATGCTTAGCATTCCAATAATAGAACACTAGGCATAGGTTAAAATCTAGCCCATTTAGTTTTACCAAATGTGGAAGCCATTAATTCATTTAAAAATTGTTTGCAAGCAGATGTCATTTTCAGCGTCTTGAATTAATAAAATCTTATATGGAAGCAGAGAAGGAATTCTAGTCTCATTTCAAATTCTATGTAATTTTCTTTGTGTACGTTCTACAGGCAGTTGTGGAAAAGCCAAAAGTCAAATGCTGGCCTGACCTAGATGTTGGGAAGCACAATTACCATCTACCACCTCATCTTCAATTACAAAATTATTCTTTGTTTCTTGGAATCCTGGTATTCTTAAAAGAAAATGTTTCACTTGTTTTAAGCAAAATGTTCTCTTTTCTCAAGCTGCACAGAGTTCCATGTATTCTATGTACCCACTCTTTAAACAGCTATTGCTGTTTTATCTTCATGCTCCCTTCATCAGCCATTACAGCAGTCTCACTCTTACGGGTATAGAGGACACCCATTCCAGGTGCATCTTTCCCAGAGACAGCAATCACACATAAACACCCCTCCACACTTGCTCAAGGAATATAATCTAGCCAAATGGGATGACTTAAACTAATGATCACATCAATTACCAGAAAATTTACAGCTGCATTATCAATTTATTGCAGCGCATATCAGAGGTGAGTCCCCTGTATTTACCAACAGGACTGTGGCTTCTTAGATAATTAGTATATTAGCATCACATAATGGTTTAGAAGGCTTCATGAGGCTTTTTTATTATTCCCTGTTTAACTTTGATGTCAGAATACATGTAAAACTGGTTTGTCAGAAAATCAAAAGGAAAATAATGGAAGCAAATGAAATAAAAAGCCACCAAGATAATGAGCACAGGAAGCCAGCACAAAATTTTGCTTATGTTCATCCTATTGCAGGGTACTAACGGTGCTCTTGCTGTGTTAAATGCTGTACCTTTCCTCCCACTTCTCCTTAAAGTGTAGTTAAATCTCTACTCATCTAACACCGAAATTTGTACAAATTTTAAAAAGTTATAACATCTGCCGCTCTTATCCCTTTAATGGTTCCAGAAAGAAAGGAGTAGATTTCTGTACCTCTGATACTAATTATGCCACAGAAACCAAGGAAAGGTTAAATATTTTCACTAGGATGTGCTGCTGATTGATAAAAAGCCCTACTCAGATAATTCGAAAACAGGCCTTTCTATGGTGAATCTGAAATAGTCTACTGTTAAATACATGCCCATTAACACTGAGTTGTTTAATGTCTATTTTGTTCACAAAATTATAAGACAGGGAAACAATTGGAGAACAATTGTGCTTTTCGATTTTCTGTCTCTTATGTTTAATGTAATTGAGAAAATTCTTATTTTATGTCTTCTAAAATGAAGGTCAAAATGTTATATACTTAATAAGAAATATAGAAAAATGGATAGTAACATCTTATAAGCAACTTGATAAATATTTATCAATTCAAGCAATGAATTTATTCATAGACAAATTGTTATTCTAAATATTGCCATCGGTAGAACTTTCTGTAATAATGAAAATGATCATGCGATCTTCATCCAACAGAGTAGCTACTAGCCATAAGTGATAATTATGAAGCACTTGAAATGTGCTTAGTATCATTGAGAAACTGAATGTTTAACTTTATTCCATTTCAATTAATTAAATTTAAGTCTACCCGCATGCTACAATATTGGATAAAACAATTTTTAGTACTAGGGATATAACTATTATCAAGACACAGTTTTTGCCTTCAAGGAACTCACCATCCAAAAGACAAGCTCAAAAATCATGCAATTCAAAAAGAAGTATTTGAGCTGGTATGCAGGATAAAATATAGAATTTAACATACAGTGAGTGTTCTGTATGTCATCTAAAACACACACTTAACAGCATGCCCAAGAGCTGAAGACAGTGCTTTCTATTTGACTTATATGTGATTATGTAAAAAGCAGACTTGTTCTGAGGATTAAATGGCAAAATATAAAGCAGCTAGAATATAATAATAGATAATAAATAGGTAGATAGATATATAAATTGGTAGACCAATAGCTATAGAGAGATATCAGATGATATCGTTATTATTAAAAATAAATTTTGGCCTATGACTGAAGCCCAACTTGCTCATCATTAAAATTAAAATTAAACCATAATTTATTTTTTAAACAACTTTATGTGTATTTTTTGTTTCTGTTTTTGCTAATATATTATCATAGATTTCTTTAAACTTACCATTTCACAAAACAATATTACTTTGGATAGGTAAACACTCTGGATTTTTTAGGAAAAAATAATGGTTTAAATAAAAATATTATTGTTAATGGTCTCAGTTGACTCAGACCAAAGAAAGAATTATTTTTCTCATAAATGATGTTTACCAGCATAACTGGCTTTTTTGATAAGGAAAAAGATAAAAGAATAAAGAAGTCAGTGCACATTATCAGGAACCCCCAGCATTAAGCAATCTTCAAAATTTATGGCCTAGAATCCTAGAAACAAACAGCATGAGCATGTTCCTTTGGTTCTATTTCTTATGGCTTTAGTTTATAAGAGAAAAGGTTAAATAGCTCCATCTAGAGATACTTGTGATAGATCTTAGAGATACCCAGAGCAAGAAATCATTACAAGTCCTGAGTCATGAACAAAACTTTCTGTTCAATGCTCCACAGGGGCCCATAAATAATTTACTCCACTGATTATAGATGGCATCCACAGGAAATCTGCAAGAACTCACAACAAACAAATCATTAGACATGTATAAAATTTTATATTACTAAAATGTGAGGTTAAATGGATATAACCCCACTAAAAACAACAAACCCCAATGATAAGTGAGACTAATAAACAGACAAAGCTTTAGCATGGCTCATAAATAAGCTTAGTAACATGTACAGATAGAATCAATAGAAACAAGCCCAATTTGTAAGTAAGGCAAAGAAAATGCTAAGGCTGAAGTGTCAACTTCACGCTGAACGCTGTATTGTATGGGGGGGAGGTGGACAAAATAGTGTGCAAAACCAAACACAATGGTTAGACTTGGTGGCTTACGCCTGTAATCCCAGCACTTTGGGTGGCCAAGGCGGGAGGATCATTTGAGTCCAGGAGTTCAAGGATAGCCCGGGCAACATAGCAAGACCCCAATATCTACAAAAAATAAAAAAGTTAGCTGTGCATGGTGGCACATAGCTGTGGTCTCAGCTACTGAGGAGGCTGAGGTGAGAGGATCACCTGAGCCCAAGAGGTCAAGGCTATAGTGATCCATGATCATGCCACTGCACTCCAGCCTGAGCAACAGAGCAAGACCCCATCTCAAACAAAACAAAACAAAACAAACAAATAAACATAGTCTCTGGCACTAAAAGGCTTACTATCTAATGGAGGTTGGAAACATTAACCAAATAATTGTAATTTAAAAAAGAACTCATAATGTGATGAGTGATAATTAAATGATACAAGGAAAATTAAATGGGAAGATCTGAGAAAACTTTTCTGAAGAAAAGACTTTTCTGAATAAATGACATTTAAGCTAGGCTATAAAGTTTGAGTTAGAACCAACAATATAAATCTGGGAAGCATGCATATTCCATGCAGAGGTAGAGAGGGTGCAGACTGTGCAGAAAGGGCATTACAACAATAAACAAATGAATGTGGACACTGATGGATGGGGTGGACACAGTGAAAGAGTGGGAGAAGGGGTTCTTACTTTCTGGGTGGTCTTTATGCTAAAATGTATCATATACTCCATAGGGTGTTGTTTTCCATTCTGCTCTGACATTTAGAGATAGAAAGACAAGTGATTGATTGATTGATTGATTGACAGGTAGAGATAGCTTCTGTTTCTTTCCTGGAATGAAAAGAAATATCTGGATCTTTCTTGAAAAAGGCTCTATGGATATGTCAAAGGAGGAAACTCTAAAAATATGTTAAAATGGCTGACAACTGAAAAGACTCAACTCTGGAAAATTATACACTTTTTTTACCAACACAGAGGAGAAAGGTTGACCCCTTAAAAGTTTCAGAATAAAATTGATTTATCAACCTCAGACTTATTTTCAAGACACTATCCTAATGCAAAAATGAGAAAGCAAACAAACAAGAAGCATACATAAGAGAAAAAGGCTAATAGCAATCAACATATACAAAGCTAGGGGCCCAGCGCAGTGGCTCATGCCTGTAATCCCAGCACTTTGGGAGGCCAAGGCAGGTGGATCGCGAAGTCAAAAGATGGAGATCATCCTGGCCAGTATAGTGAAACCTCCTCTTTACTAAAAATACAAAAAAAATTAGCTGGGTGTGATGGCCCATGCCTGTAGTCCCAGCTACTTGGGAGGCTGAGGCAGGAGAATCACTTGAACCTGAGAGGCAGAGGTTGCAGTGAGCTGAGATCATGCCATTGCACTCCAGACTGGCCAACAGAGCAAGACTCCACCTCAAAAAAAAAAAAAAAAACCCAAATTTTGGTGTCCAGTCACGTTCCCACACTCACCCCCAGGGTGACCCTGGCAAGGTCTCAGCCTCCTTGTCTGCCCAGTTAGAATGATCTGATGCCCCGCTACCAACAGCCTTGATAAGTTTCCCGAGAATTCTTTGCAAGAGGCACTGTTCTTGGGAGTGGAGAAGAGACTAATTGTTTCTTCTCTCCTGGCCAGAGCAGGAAGCTGTGAGGTTGCCGTTCTGTGAGCACAGTGGACCCCCTCATGGAGAAGTTCAATGCGTCCATCGACTATGACTGGCACCTGTGGGAGGTGGATATTCAAGGCAGCAAAGCCTACAGCAGGAGCCTGGAGAAGGCAGGGCTCCTCACCAAGGCCAAGGTGGACCAGATACTCCATGGCCTAGACAAGGTACTCACCTCAGCCCAAGCCCCACCCGAGGCCCCTCCCTGTGGCCCCAGGTTCCCACCAAATCCCTGAGCAAATAGTGCAGTGTTGTCTATCTGTGGTTTCACATTGGACTAATTGTGTACTCAAGTGTTATTTAACTGTGTGCTTTGATGACCACCTCTCTCCATCCTTTAATGAGCTTGGTGGTCCACATGGCTCATGGGTGAAGGTGTGCTGGGCCTGAGATGCCCCCTCCCAGGGTGTGCTTCCAGGACTCACACAGAGACAGTCAGTCATCAGGGATCGGGTGGGACCAGGGCAGGGGCTCTCTTGGCTGCTGATACCTGCTCACCTGACCCACGGCATTGCTGTCACCTGCTATAGGTGGCTGAGGAGTGGGCCCAGGGCACCTTCAANAAAAAAAAAAAAATACAAAGCTTTTAATTTTATATGTAGTAAGGAAAAATTCATGTTAAACCAGATGCCACTTTTCACTCATTATATTGGCCATATCTATATATTGGTATATGTAGATACATCTCTGTCTCTATAGACAGATAGATAGATACATACATACATACATACATAGATACATACATAGATGCATAGATACATCTTTCATATGTGTATATATGTATATATGTATATATATGTAAATATCTCTTTCATATGTGTATATATATGCATATATGTATATATACACATATGAGAGAGATGTACCTATCTATCTATGTATCTATCAATGTATGTATGTATGTATGTATCTATAGAGAGAGATGTATCTACATATACCAACATATAGATATGGCCAATATAATGAGTGAAAAATGGCATATATATACATATATACATATATATATATGTATATATATAAACAATTAACTCTAATAAACATTCCCAATATCATTAAATAACTCTTAAACACTATGTAATTAATTCCACCATAGATATCTACATAATATAAAAATATTTGATAATTTACCTGCAATTACCTAAGAATTTGTTAACCTAACTCATTATCAGGGAAGTTTGTATGGAGTATTGAAAGATACTTAGAATGAAGTACTCTCTTTTTCATTGCAACAAATATATATTTTGTTGCATATTATATATATGCAATATATAATATAATTTAATAATATAAATTATATTATATAATATAATTATATAATATAATATAATAATTATATTATATTAAAACATAATATAATTTAATGATGATATAATTAATGAATAATATGCCAAATATACATAAAAATGCAAATGGTACTTAGAAAAATGCAATTTTAAATGGCTTTTAAAAAAAATGTTACTAACCTGTTGGAGAGATCACTTTGTAAAGATAATAACTGTGATAAAGCTGCAGCACATTTTATGTTCTTTTGCTCTGAATTTTGCTAAAAAACAAGCCTAGCGTCTACACTTTAAACCAGCAATTCCCAACCTTTTTGGCACCCGGGACAGGTTTTATGGGAGACACTTTTTCCACAGATGAGAGGGAGCAGGGAAAGATTGTTTTGGGATGATTCGAGTACATTACACTTATTGTGTACTTTATTTCCATTATTTTTATATTGTAATATATAATGAAATAATTACACAACTCACCATAATGTAGAATCAGTGGGAGCTGTGAGCTTGTTTTCCTGCAACAAGATAGTCCCATCTGAGGGTGATGGGAAACAGACAGATCATCAGACATCAGATTCTCATAAGGAGCACTCAACCTAGATCCCTTGCATGTGCAGGGATCCTGCCACTCACCTCCTGTTGTGAGGCTCCATTCCTATGTTCCTAATAGGCCATGGACTGGTACTGCTCCATGGCCTGGGGAATTAGGACCTGCTTTAGAACAAGTAATTGATTCAGATAGTTGAATTTGGGGTAAAAAAATATTAAATATCTTATGGGGAGTATATTAGTCCATTTTTACCCTGCTATAAAGAACTAACAGAGTAGTTTATAAAGAAAAGAGATTTAATTGACTCACAGTTCCACATGGCTGAGGAGACCTCAGGAAACTTACATTCATGGTGGAAGGTAAAGGGAAAGCAAGGCATTTCTTACATGGTTGCAGGGAAGGGGAAAGTGCCACACTTGTAAGCCATCAGGTCTCATGAGAACTCACTCACTATCATGGGAACAGCATGGGGGAAATCCGCCCCTAACATGTGGAGATTACAATTGAACATGAGATTTGGGTGGAGACATAGAGCCAAACCATATCAGGGAGATAATGTTAGAAAATAACACTGATGTCTTTAAATGATAGCGTCTTTCTTCTATGAAGGTGTAGTGAAGAGCCCTGTTACATATTGTTGGTGAGGGTCTTCATCATTACAACCATTTGGGGAATCAAAAAGTGTCCATATTGATTAAAATTAAATTATGAACACTCTTTGAATGAATGGTTTTTTATGACCTCATCATACTAAAAAAATTCATCATAGATAGGAATATATAAGAAATATTTTGTAGTAGTATAATGATAGCAGAAATTTGAAATCATTCTAAATATCTAGTAATTTCTCCTGAATCCAAGTCCTACTTTGATTTCCACCACAATTGCTACCGTGAGCCTCTGTGTTTTCTCTTCTCGAACTACCATTGTATCCCCCTACTTCCTCTCATGGCCCTTAAATACCCACCACCTTTACCTATTTTCCATACTACAGCAAACATGATCATGTCTAAATACTAAGTATGTCATATTGCTGCTTCACATGTTGAAGATTCCCATTGCTAAAGATCAAAATCTTTGATAAGACCTGAAAGGCCCTGCCTTTGAAACCTCATCTTAGGCCACACTTCCCCTCACTTAGTCCCTCTCTCTGTTCCTGCCATATGGTACTTTCCAGTTACTTGAACACCCCCTGCTTCTTCCCATCCATTTGTGCACCTAATTTTTCCACTATAAACAATGTTATTCATTTCCCATTCAGAGACAGACCCATTTTCATGAAAGCCTTTCCTGACCTCCTACTGGTTCCAGTCTCCCTGTTATGATCACTCATAATGGTACTTACTATTGTGGTATGTATTACCAATATTTCTGGGGTTTTCTGAACATATGGAAGATTTTTATAAATCTTTGGGTCCTTGAATTTGGGCATGCTCGTGTGAGTTTCCGTGGCCAATAAACTGTATTCAAAATGACACAGAAGCATTTAAGAACCAGAATATGATGTCTTATGCTTTCTTCTGCTGTGGTGAACTCTGAACCACTAGGGGATGGCAATACCACAATACTTAAACAGCCTGGATTTCTGAGCTACCACAGAATGAAAACTTGCTCTAGAGGCATCCAGACCCACAGAAAGCTTTACGTAGGTGTTAAAATAACTTTTTGTTGTGGTATGCCACTGTGATGCATATGGCATAACTTTCCCTAACCTAATGCATACATATCTCATGGGTTCGTTTTTCTACTGTGCTTTGGGTATATTCATAATATCTGGCTTCTGCACTAACTGAAAAGTAGGAACTTTACTTGTTTATGCTCACTATTTTAATCCCAGCACCCAGAGCAAGTTAACATAGTGTAGAATAAATAAATGTAGGGTTAAATAAATGATAGTATATTTATACTATGGGCTATTAAACATGTATTTAAAAATGCAGTTTAATTTGTCATAATTCACCTATAAAGACATTTATATTCTATTATTTTAGAAAATAATTTTCAAAAAATAATCCCATTTTTACCTCTAAAATTTCTCTATATTCAAGTAAGCATTTAAACTTAGGAAAATATATGAAAGAAGACTCCACATTATTATATATTCTTTACTATGTGTAGAGATGGAGGTAGTATGAAAGAAGAAAGAGGGGAGTAATACTGTTTTCCTTTATGTGACTTTATTTGATTTAAGTGGTCAAAATGAAAATATATATAATTTTTCCATTAAAATATGATTAAAAAATGATAGGGTCATTGTTTCCCAGGCTGATGGTTGAAAGCCAAATTAAATGATAAATCAGGGATCAAGGCTTAAAATCCCAGCTAAGTACAGATGGAGCAATTAACAACCCAGGTAGACCAAATGGAACTACCTACTAATTTAACATGAGCAGCAGCCTTTGACTGAAACTGGTAAGCTATACCCCTGAAATATGTCAATGTATAGGGGGTAGAACACAAACTATTCCTCTACAATTTTTTATTTTTTGAGGAGCCGCCATACTGTTTTCAATGATATATATACTCATTTAGATTCTCATCAACAGTATACAAGGTTTCCCTTTACTCCGTATCCTTGTTAAAACTTATCTTTTATCTTTTTGGTAATAGCCATCCCAACAGGTGTGAAACAATGGCTCACTGTGGTTTTAATTTGTATTTTCCTGATGACTATGTTGAGCATTTTTTTCATATAACTTTTGGCCATTTGTATGTCTTCTTTTGAGAAATCTCTTCTTAATTTATAGTTTTATATAAGCCTTGACTACAAAATGTCTAAATTTAAACTCATCATTCATTCAACAGATAATTGCTATGTATACTTTGTCTCATCTGCTACAAATACAAATATAAATAAACATATTCCTTTCCCCCAAAGAATTCAGTCCCTTTTTTAACATAGGTTATTTTAGTAGGCGATATATAAAGGAATGACATGAAACAACATGACAAGAAAAGTGCAATACTAAATAGATGTTAAATTTGTGACAAAGTAGAATGACGAATGCTGCTTTACAGAATCAAGAAATATTTCAAAGAAAAGAAAATCTTTGAGGTGAATTTTGGTGTATGGATGGAAGTTATCAGACTACAGGGATGAAAAGATAGTTTAGGCTGAAGGAACATCTGAGAAGCAAAGAGACAGTGCAATTTGAGTGGTAGTGGTTCAGGCTAGAGAGCAGTGTTGTGTGATATACTATGGAGCTTATATTTTTAATACAGAAAATATTAAAAATTTTTGGAGGAGGTAAGACTAGAGGCAAGCAGTACACAAGAGAATATAGCACTCCATAATAAAGAAGATGAGAGCTTGCTACTCATTTGAATAGCAGTGAAAAGGAAGAAGATGGAGGCAGAATAAAGAGACGTTAAGCAAAAAGAATAAAAATGACATGAATGACTGCATTCAAAGGAAGTTAAATCACAGTGAAGAATATAAGGTGATTTCTAGGTTTCTGATTTGAGCAGATAATGTTGTCACTAACAAGAATACAATATGTAGAAAGAAGATTTCTAAGCGACGTCAAAAAAAAAAAAAAGCCCAACAAACAGTTAAATATATGAGGTGAGAGACCATGACTGATGATACAAATTTGGGAGTTGTGGCAACAGAGAACATAGATGAGATTGTGCAAGGTTATACTGCTAAAATGACACGAAGACAAAAGTGAGCTCTGGTGATATGGTTTGGTTGTGTCGCCACCCAAATCTCATCTAGAATTGTAGCTTCCATAGCCCCCACATATGGGAGGAAACCAGTGGGAGGTAATTGAATCATGGGGGTGGTTACCTTCATGCTGTTCTCCTGATAGTGGCTGAGTTCTCACAAGATCTGATGGTTTTATAAGGGCCTTTTCCTTTCCTTCACTCTGTGCTTCTTGTTGCAGCCATGTAAGTGTGTTTGCTTCCTTTTCCATTATTGTAAGTTTCCTGAGGCCTCCCAGCCCTGTGCAACTAATCTCTTCTTTATAAATTACTCAGTCTTGGATATGTCCTTATTAGCAGTGTGAGAATGGACTAACACACCCCGTGAACAACATTTTAAGGATAGGATGGTGGGACAAGCAAAGGGATCTGGGAAGAAATGTTCTAGTCTTGTAGCTTGTTTGGATTACCGTTTTTATTGTTGACATCATGTGAACCTCTCACCCATCAACTCTTAAACATTCTTTCTAACCATTCTCCTCTTTATAGTATTTATATCTGTCCTCTCAACTTAAATTCCATGAACTATATTTTCAATCTGTTTTTTCTTTCTGTCATAGCACTATCTGAACAAACCCCAGTTCTGGATAAATGCAATCACCAGCCTTCTCTGAGTGTTGCTGAAAGGCATCTTTCCTAATGGCAGACCAGTGCCATTATGAGTGACTTCTGTGTCCTTTTTCACTCACTATTTCATACCATCACTACTTTTCTCGCACACAGAGAACATATTCTCATCCCCCACCCCCATCTCATATAAGCCTCTGGAGTTTATTTCCTCTCACCTTCTTAAGTACAGTGTACTATCAAACATCCCCTGCCATGCCTGTATATTCTACCCCTCATTTTCCTCCTGGTTTCCTGCCATCTTAAACATGGAGATATGTATCTCAGTATTTTAAGGTTCCTTCCAAAAAGAAGATTTTAGACACTAGTCGCCGCTGAGGTTTTATTCATTCATGCCAGGCATTATAGGGGAATGATTCATTTGAGGAAAATGGAAAGTTAGGTCCAGGCATATTTTATTGCTGGCTACTAACATCCTTATGTCTCAGATCTGCAAGAGATATGAATGACTTAAGCCCAACTTTTAATACAAACATTGTGGCATCCTGATGCCTGCAAATGATTGAGGGGCAAAAGTATCAAGTGCTCTCCAGATCCTGCGTCTTTTGATTTTTGAGGTTGGAAACAATGGCCCCTCAGGTTGAAGTTCTTTAGAGATGAGCCATTATTACCTGAATTCAAGGCCCCATCAAAGTGATAGCCCCATTTTTTGTTACAGCAGAGATTTTTAATACTGAAACTTTAGGGCATTGGCTAATTCCTTATTACTTAGGAACATCATCTTTAGGAAAATTACTGTCTGCCAAAAGTGTATTCATAAAATACATGGTCATTTTAAGGAATAATAACAAAATGAACACCTGTACACCCATGAGCCATAGACATAGAACATCCTAATACCTTTGAGGCTATCTTGTGTCGTTCCATATTTATACCACTCTCATCCTCCAGAGGTAATTGCCATCCTGAAATTTAGTATAATCATGGCCATGCTTTTTTAGAGTTTTATCACATATTTATGTATCATTTAGTTTTGCCTATTTTAAAATTTTAAATCTACTTAAAATTTAAAATGTATTCTTCAATGACTTGCTTTATGATATTCATAATCATTGATGTGTACTAGCTATCTGTAGTTTACACATTCCACTGTTTTTTAGCATTCTGAACTATGACAAGCCCATGATACATTTATATTTTTACTATAAAAAGACAATTATGTTATTCTTCAAAAATAGTTTACTTTCTTTGAATGATGTGGCTGTAAATATTCTTATAAATGCCACTGGTTGAAAAATTTCATCCAGGATATATAAACAAAAATGGAATTGCTGATTTATAGTATGTGTACATCTTCAGCTGATCTATATAATGC
Source organism: Cebus imitator (assembly GCF_001604975.1). Lineage (NCBI taxonomy): Eukaryota > Metazoa > Chordata > Mammalia > Primates > Cebidae > Cebus > Cebus imitator. Next base: position 1,725,061 of record NW_016107526.1, read on the forward strand.
CAAATTGTTTTCTAAAATTGTAATACCACCTTACACTTCCACCAACACCTCTCCCCATATCAGATTTTTTAATTATTACTATTCTAGTGTTTGTAAAATTGTATCTAAATGTGATTTTATTTTCCAATTTATTGGTATCTAGTGAGATAAGAGTGTCTTTTAGTATGGGTATTGGTCATTTGTGTTTTCCTCTTCTCTGAAATATATGTTTATGACTATTTTTCCATTCAGCAGTTTGTCTTTTTCTTATTGATTTGTAAGATTTATTTTTATATTCTATATTCTAATTCATTTTATCTATATGTCTTGCTAAGATTGTCTCCCAGTTTTTGTCTTTACTTTTAATTCTTTTCATGGTGCTTTAAATAATGGAAAATTTTAATTAAATATAGTCAAAGTTAAAATAATTTTCTTTATGGACTTTGCTTACTTTCTTTTTTGTTTGTTTGAGATGGAGTCTCTCTCGTCCCCCAGGTTGGAATGCAGTGACGCAATCTCAGCTCACTGCAACCTCTGCCTCCTGGGTTCAAGAGATTCTTTCTCCTGCCTCAGCCTCCAGAGTAGCTGGGACTACAGGTGCATGCCACCACACCCAGCTAATTTTGTTTATTTTTAGTAGAGATGGGGTTTTACCATGTTGGCCAGGGTGGTCTCGATCTCTTGACTTTATAATCTGCTTGCTTTGGCCTCCCAAAGTGCTGGTATTTACAGGCATGAACCACAGTGCCTGGCCACTTACTCTTAACTCAGTTAAAGTTACTAATATATTTCCTTTATGGACTATGTGCTCTGTGACTTGGGGGAAAAAAGTTTCTATATCCTAAGATCATTAAAATATATTTTTATATTTTCTTTTAAAAGATTTAAAATTTTATATTTCAAATTTAAGTCCTTCCTCTGAATTATTTGTGTGGTGAGATAGTATAAATCTTTAGCTTTCCATACATATAATCAATTTTTCTGATACCATTAATTTAAAAGTTTATCCTTTTCCACTTATCTGTAGTGATATCTCTGTCATGTGTCAGAGATCTCTGTATGCCTAAATATGTTGGTCTCTTTATTCTGTTCTATTGGTCAATATTTCTAACTACTTTTCAAATCCATCATTTTAATAGCACAGCTTTAAAGTCTGGCAGGATAAGTTTCCCCAGTCCCACCACTGCCTGGAACATCTTCACCATTGCTGTTTTTCACCTTTGTTATTGAAGTAGCTTTTTTCTAAAATGTAAATTTTAGGACCATATTTTCATAGTCCAAGAAAACTTTTTTGGAATATTGACTAATATTGCATTTAATCAATAGTTATGGGGAGAGTTGGCATCTTTAAAATACCAAAGCTTCTTATCCTTGAAAATGACTTGCTTCTCTAATTATTGCTCTTTCAATGTTTTAAAATTTTTATCATAGTCCTTTCACATGTTTTGTAGATCTATTTAGAGGTTACACTTTTCTGTGGCTATAATAAATGAAAACTTTATGTGAAAACCACTATTGCATTTTACAACTACAGCCTATAGAAAGACAATTGACTTCTGCATATTAATTTCATATCCAACAACTTTGCTTAATTTTCATATTTATTTCAATAATTTTTCTAGAGAATCTTTTATTTTTCTAAACTTTTATTATTTTAATAATTTTCCTAGAGATTCTTTTTTGTTTTCTGTGTGAATAATTATGTCATCTTCAGGTAATAATAATCTTAATTCTTGTTTTTTAATCCTTACATTTTTTTTCTTTTGTTTTGCCATATTGCAAGGCTAGGGTGTGAGTACAATATTGAACTGGGTTGATTATAGTGAGACTTTCTAAGTAGAATAAACACAAGGAGATCCACAACAGACATTATAGTAAACAAGCTGAAAGTAAAACAAAAGGAGAAAATCTTGAAAGTAGCAAGATAAATTGGTATGTCAGTTATAAGGAATCAAAATAACATTAATAGCTGCCTTTTCAGCAGACACAATAGAGACCAAAAAGAAGTGGGATAATATATTCAAAAGATTCAAAGAGCCCGGTACAGTGGTGCATGCTTGTAGTCCCAGCTACTACCAGCTGAGGCAGGAAGATTGCTTAAGTCCAGTAGTCCAAGTTCAGCCTGAGCAACACAGTAATATCCTGACCAAAACCAGACAAAGACACAACAACAATAAAGTAAAACTACAGGCCAATATCTCTCATTAACACAGATGCAACATTTCTCAACGAAATAATAAAAAACTGAATTCAATGACACATTACAAAGATCATTGATCATGATCAAATGGCCTTCTATGATATACATTTTATAATAACCTGAACTGAAAAAAACACGCACCTAGTAGCACAGTACCAAAATCCACAAAGCAAAAAATGAGTCCACTTTCAATAATGGAGTAAACAACTAAACAGAACATCAAAAAGGAAATAGAACACTGGAAAAATACTATAAACCAACTGGATCTAACAAGTATCTACAGAATGCTTTGCCAAACAACTACAGAATATATGTTTTCTCAATGCACATGTAGTATTCTTCAAAGTACACCATATATTAGGTAATAAAACAGGACTCTATAAATGTAAATGGACAGAAATAATATAAAATATATTCCCTGACCATAATAAAATGAAATTGGAAGCCAACAGCAGGAAAAATATGAGAAAGTCACAAATATATCCAAAGGTGTGAACAACAGAATCCTAAACAACTGTGGTCAAAGAAAAAAAATCAAAAGAGAAGTCAAAAAATATCTTGAGATGGGTAAAAATGAAGACACAAAACACCAAAACTTATGAAATACAGTTAAAGCAGTGTGTAGATTGAAATTTTTAGGTATAAATGCCTATGTAAAAAAAAGAAATATCTGACATCAATAACCTAATTTTTCACCTTAAGATACTGGAAAATGAATAGCAAATGCAAATTAAACTCAAAGCAAGACAAAAGAAGGAAACAATAAAGAATAAAGCAGAAATTAGTGAAAGAAAGAAAGGGAAAACAGCAGAGAAAAACAATGAAACAAAAAGGTAGATATTTAAAAAGAGCAACAAAATTTAGAAACTTTTAGCTAGATCAATCACAAAAAGAGAAAAGATTCAAATTATTATCATCTTAAAGGAAAAGGAGGCATTATTTACAGAAATAAAAAGGATTATAAAAATTATATGAACATTTGTATATCAACAAATTAGATAATTTAGGTGAGATGGCCAAATTCAATGAAAGCCATGAACTACAAAACTGATTCAAAAATAATTAGACAATTTGGATAGACCTATATCAATTGAAAAGATTGAATTACTAATAACTAAAATCCTCACAAAGAGAATCCTAGGCCCAGATGGCTTTACTGCTTAATTCTACTAAACATTTAAAGCATTAATACTAATTCTTACAAACGCTTTCAAAATATAGAACAGGTGGAAACACTTCCCAACACATTTTATGAGGCTAGTATTACCTTGATACCAAAACCTGACAAATACATCACAAGAAAAGAAAACCACAAACCAATATATATTTTAAATATGGATGCAGAAATCCTGCACAAAATTCTAGCAAACTGAATCAAGCAACATTATATATATATATACACACACACACACATATATAAACATTTATACACACACACACACACACACACACACACACACACACACACAATAACCAAGTGGAATTTATTCCAGGAATGCAATGTTGATTTACCATCTAAAAATTAATTAATGTAAGATATGTCAATATAATAAAATACAAATATCAAATGATCGTCTCAAAATAATATGTGTTTGTGAATGTAGGAGTCTACATGTGGGAGTCTAAATGCACAAACACATGTATTTTGAGATGATCATTTGATGTAGGAGTCTACATAATTTTTTTTTGTCTATCAGCTGAAAAGGCCTAAAAGCAACACATCCTGTAGCAATGAGAACACCTACTGCTGGATTGTGATTGCTAATACCATGCTCCAATAAAAGGAACCAGGACTTCATAAAGAAATGGTTGATTTTGGTACTGGGGCAGGAAACATACAAGATGAACCTGAAGCATCTTGTAGTTTTAGAACTAATAAAATTCTCCAAAAAAAGTGTTACAGAACAATTCCAAAGAATTTATATAGCTACTCCACTCCCAAGAAGGAGAAGTATAACTCCCACTCCTTAAAAGTGTTTTTTGCATAGTGACTTCCTTCCAAACAACACAATGTGAAAAGAAGTAAAGGGAAAGTAACTTTACAGTAGAGAAACCTGACAAACACTACCTCAGTCAGGTAATGAAGGCCAGCATTGACAGTGACTAATAGTGTTGATAGTACTTACCTTTGAAATGATGCAATGAGAATTACACTATATATCTACAGTCTTTTTTTTTTTTTCCAAAATCCATAACCTCAGTCTTATCAGGAGAAAATAAGCAGAAAATGTCCAATACAGGGGCATCCTACAAAATACTCGATCAGTACCCCTCAAAACTGTCAATGTCATAAAATAAGTAAATTCAAGAAACTGTCATAGCCAAGATGAGCCTAAGGAGACATGACTACTAAATGTTACGTGGAATCCTGAATGAGATCCTGGAACAGAAAAAGGACAATAGGCAAAAGCTAAGAAAATCCGAATGAAGTATTGTATTTAGTTAATAATAATGAATCAATATTGGTTTATTAATTATAACAAATGTACACTAATACATGATGTAAATAGCAAGGAAAACTTGGTATGGGATAAATGGAAACTCTGTATTATCTTCCCAATTTTTCTAAATGATTCTAAAAATAAAGTCTAGTTACAAAAACTAAAATAAAAATTTTTTAAATGCTAACAATTATATTGCCCCCTTGCTTACAAATGTATTATAGTACCAAATGCCATTTGGAAAAAGTCCAGCATCCTTAATATAATCCTTAAGGCCCACTATGATGTGGCCTCCTTTACCTCTCTGGCCTTATCTTATGTCATCTTTTCTCTCTCTTGGCTCTAACTATTGTCTGTTAAATAAATGAAGAGCTGCGATATCAGTGAATGTTTTCCCTCTTTCAATCAGATCACTTAATTTATTTTCATTCCTCAGTATTTGCTCATGGTGCGCTGCCTCCCTAGAACCTTCTCTCATTTCACTGTCTTTCTCAATCCCATCTAATGTCTACAAGATACTGTTAGCTCTATTTATTCCATGAGGCATTCCTAATATCTTCAGTTCCAATCAGTAATTTACCTAAATTTTCATTGTATTTGGATTCATAAAACCCAACAATTCTTTATTCAATTTCTTCCTGCAAGTAATTTTGTATTCCCAGTCTGATGAAAGGTTTCTGGAGGGTAAAGTACAGGTACGTTACTACACTAGATCAGAAACTTGGTACGAGTTGAATAAATACTAGCTGACTACCAATGTGGAGGCAGAATAGCTAACAGCATATTCATTCAAGACAAGGGTTAAGAAAGAAAAATGTAAGTTCAAATTTCAGTTTTCTCACTTATGCAAACTGAGTTATATTAAGCAAGTTATTCAAGCAGTCTAAGCTTCATATTTGAATCTGAAAATGTGCATAAGGAGAACAATTTCTTCATAAGATTATTGTAATATCAAAGAGATAGGCTTTCAAAGTCCTTAACACAAAGTGTGAAACATACTGCAGTAAATAGGAACTGTTATTATCACCACCTAATTAACTTTGAGGAAGAAGAGAGAATTATATATAGTGTTTTCCAGAACAGTAATTTTATTGTACCTTGGTGTTAATTCAGAAGACAAGAATAAAATATCACTAAGCATGTGTATTGTGATAGAGTGCTATACTACACTCATGAATCTATACTATTTTGATGAGTTAGAAACAGATGTTAAAACATCTAAAAAACAAATTTATTTAGGCGACTCTTTTCCTTGGTATTTGAAATTTCTCCTGCCTGTTTTCCACTTTACTGCCTAGAAGAAAACTAAAGATTGTGTATCTCAGATGGAAACTCAGTTTTAACACATAAAAATTATTTTCCAACTATCCGACCCTTAACCAAGATACTGAACCTTTCTGGATTTCAATTTCCCTGTTTATAAATGGTCCATTATGAGGATTAACTAAGATAACATTTGAAAGAAAGTCATCATCCTGTCTGGTCCATAAAAAGTGTTAGATAGATGGTAGCTACCTCCACTATTATCATCAAGTCTTGTAGGTTAAGGCACTGTTATGTACTGCAGGAAGAGAAAATGATGCTTAAATTGTGGCTCCTGCAACTTAGAACTCTGTCTTACCTCCAATGCCAGCACATGCACATATTAGACCTTCAGATATGGTCTAGGTAAATAATTCTGTGCTGACACACATTATTAAGCATTTTAAGTGCCGGAAAATTGTCATTAGAGATTGAAAATCAGAATGAGGGTACAGGATGAAGGCAAATGTCAAATTTCTTCCTTGTACACATAAAATAAGGAGAACTATGAATGGATAAGGAAATTCACAGGGGGACATAGTTGAAGTTAGGAATTGAGAAAAAAAAAAGACTTTGTCTGGGTTTAATTTATGATGGCTACCTGCTTCTTTCTCTATAACCCCAGCCTTCCATGGATACTCAGGAAAGTCTACACATAGTAGTAAAGATGAGTTCACCATTATCAAGTGATAATAACAACTCTTACAATATTAATTTCTCCAAAGAGTTATTTTTAAAATCCTGAATGTCATAAACACCATCCTAATTTATAATAACATGCAGAAGTTGCAATCTTGCACTGACCACTATATGTTAGCCTCCCAAGGTTGATATGGTCCTCAATATACATACTCTTCTCCTGAGTTCATTTTTTTTCCAGCTTCTTTTCTCCTAACTTCCTTTTACATTCTTTGTACTTAATAGCAGGCTGGCTATCTCATTTGCTATTGGGAGAATCATAGGAGATCTTTGCCAATTTTCAGGAATTTCGGTTAGCTTTTACAAGCGCCCACATACATATGTTTATATAAACATGTGCATATACATATAGAGTCCATTGTTTTCATTTGCCGATTCCACATTTCCGGAATTCACCTACTTGCTCAAATTTGCTTGCAAATCCAAAATCATTATCTGTGGCACCTTCAGTCATTGGTAGATATATGCATTCACAGAGTGGTGAAAATTTTAAGTTGCCTGGCGCACACATTCCCAATGAAGTAAAGGAAAGTGGTGCTCTGCCTTCTAGTTTAAGCTCTCACACTGAAAAAAAGAATGGCCTTTTTATGGTATATTTAGTACCACATTCTTCACATTTTGGGTTTTTTGTTTGTTGGTGATTTCACTGTTTAATGGCCCCAAACATAGTGCTAAAGTACTGTTTAGTGTCCCTAAGTACAAAAGGATGTGATATACTGCTAAGATTTGGATATAGCTTGTCTCCACCAAAGCTCATGTTGAAATTTGATCCCCAGTGTGGTGATATTAGAAAGTGGGGCCTATAGAGGCAGAACACTCATAAACAGCTTGGTGCTGTTCTTGTATTAGTGAGTTCTCACTCTCATAAGACTTGATTAGCACCTGAGGGAATAAATTAGTTCCTAAGAGAGTGAATTGTTATAAAGTCAGGATGCCCCTCAAGTTTCCTTCTCGTCACATGTGCCCACTTCCCCTTTGACCTTCTCCAGCATGTTATGATGCAGCACAAAAGTTCTTGCCAGAAGCCAGCGCAGTGCCCTTGAACTTCTCAGCCTACAGAACAATGAGATAAATAAACCTGTTTTCTTTATAAATTTCTCAGTCTCAGGTACTCTTTCATAGCAACATAAAAGAGTCTAAGACATGTACTTTATGAAGACAATATGTGTGCTACATAAGCTTTGTTCAGGCAAAAGTTCTAGCAGTTGGCTGTGAGTTTAATTTTTCACTTTGAGATAAGAGCTCACTCTGTCACCCAGGCTGAAGTTCAGAGGCACAATCATGGCTCACTGAAGCATCAACTTCCCAGGCTTAAGTGATGCTTCTACCTCAGCCTCCTGAATAGCTGGGACTACAGACACATGACACCTCACCTGTCTAATTTTCTATTTTTTTTTTTTTGTAAAAACAACATTATGTCACATTTCAGACTCAACAGTGTATCTCTCAGCAGAAACCCTACAGCCAGAAGACAGTGGGGGGCCAATATTCAACATCCTTAAAGAAAAGAATTTTCAACCCAGAATTACATATCCAACGAAACTAAGCTTCATAAGCTAAGGATAAATAAAATTCTTTATGGACAATCAACTGCTGAGGATTTTGTCACCACCAGGCCTGCCTTACAAGAGCTCCTGAAGGAAGCATTAAACATGGAAAGGAGCAACTAGTACCAGCCACTGTATAGTATTCCATGGTGTATATGCACCACATTTTCCTTGTCCAGTGTATCATCCATGGGCATTTGGGTTTGTTCCAGGTCTTTGCTATTGTAAACAGTGCTCCAGTGATCATATGTGTGCATGTCTCTAAATAATAGAATGATTTATAATCCTTTGGATATATACCCAGCAATGGGATTGCTGGCTCAAATGGAATTTCTATTTCTAGGTCCTTGAGGAATTCTAAGTGGCATGAGATGGTATCTCAATGTGGTTTTGACTTGCATTTGTCTAATGACCAGTGATGATGAGCATTTTGTATCCTGAGTCTTCCTGAAGTTGCTTATCAGTTTCAGGAGATTTGGGGCTGAGACGATAGGGTCTTCTAAATATACAATCATGTTTTCTGCAAATAGAGACAATTTGACTTCCTCCTTTCATAATTGAATACACTTTATTTCTTTTTCTTGCCTGATTACTCTGGCCAGAACTTCCAATACTATATTGAATAGGAGTGGTGAGAAAAGGTATCCTTGCCTAGTGCCAAATTTCAAATGGAATGCTTCCAGTTTTTGCCCATTCAGTATGATATTGGCTGTTGGTTTGTCGTAAATAGCTTTAATTATTTTGAGATACGTTCTGTTGATACCTAGTTTAGTGAGAGTTTTTAGCATAAAGCACTGTTGAATTTTGTTGAAGACCTTCCCTGCATCTATTGAGATAATCATGTGGTTTTTGTCTTTGGTTCTGTTTATGTGATGGATTATGTTTATAGACTTGCATACGTTGAACCAGCCTTGCATCCCCGGGATGAAGCCTACTTGATCATGATGGATAAGCTTTATCATGTGCTGTTGCAATCAATTTGACAGTATTTTATTGAAGATTTTTGCATCTATGTTCATCATGGATTTTGGCCTGAAGTTTCTTTTCTTGTTGTGTCTCTGCCGGGCTTTGGTATCAGGATAATGTTGGTCTCATAAAATGATTTAGGGAGGATTCTCTCTTTTTGGATTGTTTGAGATAGTTTCAGAAGGCGTGGTGCCAGCTCCTCTTTGTATGTCTGGTAGAATTCAGCTGTGAACCCATCTGGACCTGGGCTTTTTTTGGTTGGTAGGCTATTAATTGCTGCCTCAACTTCAGCCCTTGTTATTGGTCTATTCAGAGTTTTGAATTCTTCCTGGTTTAGTCTTGGGAGAGTGCAAGTGTCCAGGAATTTATCCATTTCTTCCAGGTTTACTGGCTTATGTGTATAGAGTTGTTTGCAGTAATCTCTGATTGTAGTTTGTATTTCTGTGGGATCGGTGGTGATGTCCCCTTTATCATTTCTTATTGCATCTATTTAATTCATCTCTCTTTTTTATTAATCTGGCTAGTGGTCTATTTTGTTGATCTTTTCAAAAAAACAGCTCCTGGATTTATTAATTTTTTGAAGAGATTTTTGTGTCTCTATCTCCTTCAGTTCTGCTCTGATCTTAGTTATTTCTTGTCTTCTGCTAGCTTTTGGGTTTTTTTGATCTTGCTCCTCTAGCTCTTTCAATTTTGATGATAGAGTGTTGATTTTAGATCTTTACATGCTTCTCATGTGGGCATTTATTGCTATAAGTTTTCCTCTAGACCTGCTTTAAATGTGTCCCAGAGATTCTGGTACATTGTATCTTTGTTTTTGTTGGTTTTGAAGACCATCTTTATTTCTGCCCTCATTTCATTGTTTATCCAGTCAACATTCAAGAGCCCATTGTTCAGTTTCAATGAAGTTGTATGGTTCTGAGTTAGTTTTTTTTTTTT
>NW_016107526.1:1735566-1798756 GCF_001604975.1 Cebus imitator
GGATTACAGGCTTGAGCCACCGTGCCCGGCCCTGAGTTAGCTTCTTAATCCTGAGCTCTAAATTGATTGCCCTGTGGTCTGAGAGACTGTTTGTTATGATTTCCAATCTTTTGCATTTGCTGAGAAGTGATTTATTTACAATTATGTGGTGAATTTTAGAGTATGTGTGATGTGGTGCTGGGAAGAATGTGTAAACTGTGGATTTGGGGTGGAGAGTTCAGGTAATGTCTGTTAGGTTTGCTGGGTCCAGATCTGAGTTCAAGTCCTGGATATGCTTGTTAATTTTCTTGTCTCGTTGATCAGTCTAATATTGACAGTAGAGTGTTAAAGTCTCCCACTATTGTTGTGTGGGAGTCTAAGTCTCTTTGTAGGTTGGTAAGAACTTGCTTTATGTATCTGGGTGCTCCTTTATTGGGTGCATATATATTTAGGATCATTAGATCTTCTTGTTGCATTGATCCTTTCACCATTATGTAATGCCCTTCTTTGTCTATTTTGATCTTTGTTGGTTTAAAGTCTATTTTACCAGAGACCAGGATTGCAACTCCTGCTTCTTTTTGCTCTCCATTTGCTTGGTAAATCTTCCTCCATCCCTTTATTTTGAGCCTACGTGTATCCCTGCATGTGAGATGGCTTTCCTGGATACAGCACACCAATGGGTTTTGACTTTTTATCCAATTTGCCAATCTGTGTCTTTTGATTGGGTCATTTAGCCCTTTTACATTTAAGGTTAATATTGTTATGTGTGAATTCGATCCTGCCATTTTGATACTAGCTGGTTGTTTCGCCCATTAGTTGGTTCAATTTCTTCATTGTATTGATGCTCTTTACCATTTGGTACATTTTTGGAGTGGCTGGTACTCGTTGTACCTTTCCTTATTTAGTGCTTCTTTCAGAAGCTCTTGTAAGGCAGGCCTGGTAGTGATGAAATCTCTGAACAATTGCTTGTTCTTAAAGGATTTTATTTCTCCTTCACTTATGAAGCTTAGTTGGCTGGATGTGAAATTCTAGGTTGAAAGTTCTTTTCTTTAAAGATGTTGAATATTGGTCCCCACTCTCTTCTCGCTTGTAGGGTTTCTGCTGAGAGATCCACTATGAGTCTGATGGGCTTCCCTTTGTGGGTAACCCGAACTTTCTCCCTGGCTACCCTTAGCATTTTTTCCTTCATTTCAACCCTGGTGAATCTGATGATTATGTGTGTTGAGGTTGCTCTTCTTGAGGAATATCTTTGTGGTGTTCTCTGTATTTCCTGAACTTGAATATTGGCCTGCCTTGCTAGGTTAGGGAAGTTCTCCTGGATAATATCCTGAAGATTCTTTTCCAGCTTGGATTTATTCTCATTCAGGTACACCAATCAAATGTAGATTAGGTCTTTTTACATAATCTCATATTTCTTGGAGGCTTTGTTCTTTTCTTTGTACTTTTTTCTCTAATCTTGCCTTCTCATTTTATTTCATTGAGTTAATCTTCAATCTCTGATATCCTTTCTTCTGTTTGGTCTATTCAGCTATTGAAAGTTGTGTATGCTTCACAAATTCTTGTATTGTGTTTTTCAGCTCCATCAATTCATTTATATTCTTCTCTAAGCTGTTTATTATCATTAGCAGTTCGTCAAACCTTTTTTCAAGGTTCATAGTTTCTTTGCATTGGGTTTGAACATGTTCTTTTAGCTCAGAGAAGTTTATTACCCACTTTCTGAAGCCTGTTTCTGTCAATCTGTCAGACTCATATTTGATCCAGCCTTGTTCCCTTGCTGGTGAGGAGATGTGATCCCTTGGAGGAAGAGAGGCATCCTGGTTTTGGGTGTTTTCATCTTTTTGCACTGGTTTCTTCCCATCTTTGTGGATATATCTACCTGTGGTCTTTGTAGTTGGTCACTTTTGGATGGGGTCTCTGAGTGGACATCCTTTTTGTTGATGATGATAGTTCTTTCTGTTTTTTTAGTTTTTCTTCTAACAGTCAGGCCCCTCTGCTGTAGGCCTGCTAGAGGTCCACTGCAGACCCTGCTTGTCTGGGGATCACCTGTGGCAGCTGCAGAACAGTAAGGGTTGCTGCCAGTTTCTTCTTCTGTTATCTTTGTCCCAGAAGGATACCCACCAGATGTCAGCCTGAGCTCTCCTTTATGAGGTGTCTCTTTGGATATACAGGGGTCGGAGAGCTGCTTGAGGAGACAGTCTGTCCCTTACTGGAGTTCAAGTGCTGATCTGTGAGCTCAGTTGTTCCATTCAGAGCTGCTGGACAGGTACATTTAAGTCTGCTGCAGCAGAACTCATTACAGGCTTTTCACCCAGGTGCTCTGTCCTGGGAAGGTGGGGCTTTATTTTTAAGTTCCTGATGTGCTGCTGCCTCTTTTCAGAGACGCCCTGCCCAGCAAGGTGGTAGCCTAGTCATAGTCTGCCAGCAGAAGCATTGCTAGGCTTCCGTGGGCTCTGCCCAGCTGCTGTGTGAACTTCCTTGTGGTTTCGTTTATATAGGTATAGTTAGAATTGCCTCAGTAATGGCGGTCTGCCTCAGTAATGGCAGACTGTCTCTGTAATGGCGGACTGCCTCGATAATGGTGGGCTGCCTCAGTAATGGTGGAATGCCTCGATAATGGTGGACTGCCTCAGTAATGGTGGTCTGCCTCAGTAGTGGGGGACTGCCTCAGTAATGGCAAACACCTTTCCCCCCTCAGAGCTGGACTGTCCCATGTCCAGCTGTGCTTGCTGTGCAACTCTTAATCCAGAGCATTTTAGATTGCTGGTCTTTGTGGGGGTGGATCTGCCGAGCCACATCACCTGGCTTCCTGTTTGATCCCACTTTTTTTCAGCTGAATGGGTGACTCTGTTTCCCAGGCGTTCCAGACACCAGTTGAAACGGCTGCCCAGATTTGTATGAGTTTTTGTGCAGAGACTCACTGTGCCAGCTGAAACAGCCATGCTGGAGACTCATGGTGCTTTTCCACCTGGGAATCTCCTGGCCTGTGGGCAGTAAAATATCATTTGGAAAAGTGGTGATCACTCACCCTCTGCAGTCTCACTGGGAACTGCACTCCAGAGCTGTTCCTATTTGGCCATCTTGGATCTGTCCCCCAGAATTCTTAATCTTACAAACAAATTGGCTGTCCAATTACTGGCTATCGAAGCACTCAGTGCTTAAAAATTTTATTCCAATGATTAACTCAGTGTCATTTTCCTACCTAATTGATTGACTCTTTGGTTCTGTAATTCCAACTTTTATAAAGATGTATGGTTGTGAAAAGATAATTTTGAGAGACCTGTGCTCTTGGCATGTGAGCACAGTTGAAAACTGAAATTTCTGTTGATGACCTGGAAAGCAGTTACTTTGAGTTGAGGGCAAATCTATAATATTTGACAATAATATAGCAATACAATTGATGTTCTTGGATATAAATGTACAAGCCCAAGCAAAAATTCATCTGATTTGATTTTAACTGCACTAAAGAATCTTGCAATTGCAGGAATTTCTTTTTTTAATACAAATAAAATAAAAAATAAAAGTGTTTGCTTACTATAAAGCAAACAATTATTTTTCAAGCAGAAAATCATTTCCATATGTGTTTGTTTTGCAGATTTTCTTAAGTAGGAAATACACATAGAGTAATTTATAAACATAGTTTAAAATAACTATTTTATACTTCAATTAAAAGAGAAATAAGGCAAATCTGTAAACTATTAAATTATTGAATACTCAGCCACTACCTATAAGTCAATAGGCTCTTCTGGGAAGAAAAATTGCCAGCTCAATTGGAGGTAAAAACTATATTCACAATTCAGAAATGCATCACCCTCAGCACAGTGGTCTATTTCCACACAGCACACAGTCCTAAGTAGCAATTAACCTTAACCCAAGCAAACATCAGCATTTTACATAGAAGGTACTTTCCCTTTTGCCCTGCTCAGATAGGGTCACAAGCTGAGAGAGTCTCCTGTAGTACTGTTCAACAGAATTTTTCTGATGGAAATGTTCTATATTTGCTTGGTCCAATATAGCCACAAGTAGCCACTTACGGCTACTGAGTTCTTGAAGTGTGGTCAGTGTGGATGAGAGGCTAACTTTTAAATCTTAATTTAACAAATACATTTAAATTGAAGTAGCCACGTGTGGCTGGTGGCTGTCATACTAGTCAGCACAGTTCTAATAGATAGAACCTTAGCCAAACTAGCTCAAGTATTCAATCATTACCTCTTGCTATTTCTAAGCAATCTGTCTTTTTCATCTTCATGTGACAGTAACTATTCTCTGTTTCAGATAGTATCTGAATTATAAGCATCAACAAACCAATGTATTTGGTTCATGGTGTTCCATCTATCTTCTGTGTACGTAGAACAAAGACAAAAGCTTTATAAGTTTATTAAACATGTTCTACACGTCAAATATGTGTTATAATGCCACTTTCAGAAGTTATTATAAATGACATGAAATTCTCACCTTCAACCCAGCATTTGAATAATGAGAAAGCCCTCTATGGCCTTTACAGTGGTTCCTCTTCCCACAGCTTAAATAAATTCATTAAGGGGTACTAACAAGAAAGAAAGCTTATTAAAGAAAATTATTAATTTTCAGGATCATTATCCCAACAGTAATTTTTCTCTGTTATGTCTCAATAAAATATGTAGGCACATTTAGAAGTGAGAAAGAACAAAAGCTAAGAGAAAAAAAATGTGGCAGCCGCAGCAGTCATCCATCAGGACCACAGCAGAGCCGAGAGCCTCTTGCAGGCTGTTGACAGATCACACATCAAGTAAGCTTGAAAGGCTGAATAATGGCATGTAAAAGGTAAGGTGCATAGTGAAAAATTGTGTTTCCAAAAGCAGGGTAATAGGACTGGAATACCCATTAAATGTTCCTCATCTTAGAGCTTAGGAATGTCAGCCACACAACAAACACGTTGCATAAGGATTAAAAAAATGGGTTCAAAATATTGGGGGACAAAAATCTTTTTAAAATAAACCTTCCAATATTAAAAAAAAAAAGTTAACTGTTACACTTAATTCCCAAGACAGACAGATTGTAAAACCATAAATTTCCTATTCTTTGTTAATGACCATGGTGTAGGCTGGTGTTTCTCAAGTGTGAATATGGAGTAAAGGTATCAGAATTATTTGAGAGACTTGTTAACAATAGAGTCCTGAGGCCTGTCCCAGTTGTACCCAGATCAGAGTCTCAAGGGATGGGTACCAGAAACCTGCATTTTCACCAAGATCTCCAGATGATACCTGTGCAAACAAAAGTTTGAGAAATTCTGTGAGAGATGACCAGGGAACCTAGAAGCTCACAAAGCCCTCCCCTATATAAAAGAAGACAAAAGATAAAGGTTTTTAAATGTGCTCAATAAGTAGTCACCCAAATTCCTAATATTACAACATAGGCTGAAAAATAACCTATATCTAATACCTTAGAGTTATTATGAATAATCTTATATTTTCAATAAAATTATGGTCCAAATCATTATTAGGGTGTCTGACCCTAAACACTCTGAATAACTGCTTAAGCATCCATTTTCCAATTTAAGCTTGTCTTTTTGTTAGACAGCCTTCAATGCTCCTTAAATAATACCATTAGGAAGTCTCATTACTGACTAATATGATTTGATTCTGGGTCTGTATTGGTTGGAACTCACATCAACACTCCATCATGAAGGGCTATACTATTTAGGTAGGGATTACAGGCTGGACAGTCCACTCCTGCTCCAATCCAAGTAGCTCTAGAATTAACTGTTCACTCTTCGGGGAAAGTTTTATTTAATGATGAGTCCATTGATGAAAATAAACTGTGAAAACCACTGAACTAGAAGTTCCTGCAAATGGTTTTTAATTCTAAAATCCAATCATTTGCCTGAAGGTGGTTTTATTCATCCATTCTAATTGCTATAAAAGAATATCTGCAATGGGGTAATTTATTTTTAAAAAGAAGTATATTTTGCTCAGGTTCTGTAGGCTATGTAAGAAGCATGGTGTCTGTATCTGCTCAACTTTTGTTGAGGCCTCAGGAAATTTTTTTTCCTAGCAGAAGGGAAGGGGAGCCAGGGTTTAACATAGCAAGAGATGGAGCGATGGAGCAAGAAAGGAGGAAGTGCCTCACTTTTAAATAACCCACTCTCACATGAGTTAGTAGAGCAAGAACTCATTCATTACTGAAAGGACAGTACCAAGCCAAAGAGGGATCTGCCTCCATTGCCCAAATACTTTCCATCAGGCCCAATCTCCAGCACTGGGGGATCAAATTTTAACATGACATTTGGAGGAGACAAATATATAAATTATATCAATAGTGGTGATTTCTCATCAACAAAATGTCAAGTGCATCATGGCATTCAAAAATAAACACAAGGCCGGGCATGGTGGCTCATGTCTGTAATCTCAGCACTTTGGGAGGCCTAGGTGAGTAGATTACCTTAGGTCAAGAGCTTGAGATCAGCATGGCCAACATGATGAAACTTCATCTCTACTAAAAATACAAAAAATTAGTCAGATGTGGTGCCAGGCACCTGTCATCCCAGCTACTCAGGAGGCTGAGGCAGGGGAATCACTTGACCCCAGGGAGGCAGAGGTTGTAGTGAGCTGAAATCACCCCATTGCACTCCTGCCTGGGCAACAAGAGCAAAAGTCTGTCTCAAATAAATAAACATAATATAAAATCTCTTAAATTTCAGTCTCACTCTAAGTTAATAAGTCCAATGCACTCTGGATTAGTCAGACCATCTTGAGCCACTGTGACCAGATATAAGCACCAGATTTTAAGCAGATAATTAATAAACAACATAATCAGGAGAAAGTTAGTGAGAAGGGTGGGAATACTATAGGCCACAAGGCTCTAGAGTAGGTTGTCTTTTAGAAACAGAAGACTGAAACAGACAATGTAGTGCCTCTAAATACTTTAACAGTTGTCTCCTAGAAGAAGGTTTAAATAAAATTTAAATTTAAAGAAGGTTTAAATTTGAGTAGCACTAAAAATTCAGTTTCTTAGCATACTAACTACATTTCAAATGCTCAATAGCCTCATCTAATATGGTAGCTACCATATTAGATAGTGCAAGATTTAGAACATTTCCATTATTGAAGAAAGTCCTGTGGACAGTGGTATTCTTAAGAGAAAAATTAGAACTAGTAAGGGCTAAGAACTTACGAGAAGTCAGACTTTGAATCAATATAAGGAAGACTTTTTAAATAGTTACAATTATCCTACAATGGAATGGGTTGGACCCAACAGCCTGGGGAGTTGTTTAAGCTGAGCTAAAACACATGTATCATTCTAGCATTTTTGAAAGGTTGAACAGAAAATTTCTAAGATAATAACCAAATCGATGGCTTTAATTATGAGGATTGCTTTATTACTGACATTTTTAGCTGATCAAAAGCTACTCTTTTCCCACTTGCAAGCTGCCGTTAACGTATATCCCAGGGCCCATTAAGATTGAGAGCTTAGTGCTTCCTATTACATCTACCACTTACTGCCCTTTGAAAATATATTTCCTTGCTCTTGTCACAGAAATGATGTGTAGAAACAAAAACTCTTTTAAGATACAGAAACCAACTCACTCAAGTTACTTTTCAATCAGACACAACAGAGATATTACATTTTGCACTTGCAGATAAGCTATGGTCAAAGTGTGAAATGACAACATCGGGCATAGGAGAAAGGGCAAAGTATGGCTAAGGCTTCAAAGTTATCGTCTTACCAGGCTGGCAGGGTCTACTTGACTGATGGTGATCTATACAGAAATAATGCTCATGGGAACAAATATCCATGCATAGTCAAATTATGAAAATAGAAACATAGACATCCAATAGACATTTATTCATCTTCTCCTGATAAACTCAAACCGTAGCAAACAGACAAGTCAGTAGCTTGGGAAAAAATATTATCTTTGGATATTTTCTTGATATCCTAGAAACTTAGAAGAGAGGGGAATGAGAGAAGAAATTTTCCATTATTAACTTTCCAAAATCAGTGACACTAGTCAAAAGGAAACAAACAGAAGTGCTCCTTCACCTTTTGATGCATCAATAAGCCTCAATTATGTCAAAATCATTTAGATTAAAATTTCCAGTTTCCTGCTTCTAAAAGGCAAATGTTTTCATTATGGCCCTGATAATAACTGTCTCTAAATAATGGAAAAGATAAAGGCATACCACATTTTATTGCACTTCATTTTATTGTGCTTCAAAGATACTAGGTTTTTAACAAATTGAAGGTTTGTGGAATCCTTCAGTAAGCAGGTCTATTGCTGCCATTTTTCCAACAACATGTACTTACTTTGTGTCTCTGTGTCACAAATTAGTTTTTCTCACAGAATTTTAAGCATTTTTATTACTATTATATCTGCTATGGTGATCTTTGATCAGTGGTCTTTGATGTTACTATGTTAGTTGCCATATAAGATGACAAATTTAATCAATATATGTTGTGTGTCTTCTGACTGCTCCATTGACCATTCCACCATCTCTCTCCTTTTCCTCTACCTCCCTATTCCCTAAGACACAACAGTATTGAAATTAGGCCAATTCATAACCCTACGATGACCTCTAAGTGTTGCAGTGAAAGAAGAATCGCATGTCTCACACTTTAAAGCCAAAGCTAGAAGTGATTAAGCTTAGTGAGAAGGCATGCTGAAAGCCAAGACAGAGTGAAGGCAAGGCCTCTTGCACCAAACAGTTATCCAAGTTGTGAATACAGAGGAAAAGTGCTTGAAGGAAATTAAACTGCTACTCCAGTGAACACAAGAATGATAATGCAAGACAGCCTTATTGATGATACGGAGAAAGTCTAAGTAGTCTGAATAGAAGATCAAACCAGCCACAATATTCCCTTAAGCCAAAGCCTAATCCAGAGAAATGCTCTAACTCTTCTATTAAATGCAGGCTGAGAGAGGTGAGGAAGTTGCAGAAGAAAACTTGGAAGCTAGCAGAGGTTAGTTCATGAAGTTTAAGGAAAGGAACCATCTCTCTTCCTAACATAAAAGTGTAAGGTGAAGCAGCAAGTGCTGATGGAGAAGCTGCAGCAAATGATGTGAACAGATAATTGATAATGGTGGCTAAACTGAATAACAAATTTTCAATGTAGATGAACTGTCTTCTCCTGGAAGAACATGCTATCTAGGACTTTCATATCTAGGAAGAGAAGTCAATCCCTGACTTCAAATGACAGGCTGACTCTTTTGTTAGAAGCTAATGCAGCTAATGACCTTAAGTTGAAGTGAATGCTAATTTACCATTACAAAAATTGTAAGGATGTTAAAAATTACACTAAATCTACTCTTCCTGTGCTCTATAAATGGAGCAAAAAGCCTGAATTACAGCACATCTGTTTACAGCATCATTTACTGATGATTTAAGCCCACTGTTGAGATCCACTGCTCAGAAAAAAGATTCCTTTCAAAATATGACTGTTCATTGACAATGCACCCAAGAGCTCTAATAGAGAGGTAAAACAAAATGAATGTTTTTTTCATTTCTGCTGAAACAACATCTATTCTGAAGCCTATAGACCAAAAAGACATTTTAACTTTCAAGCCTTATTATGTAAGAAATACATTTTATAAGGCTATAGCTTTTATACAGACTGATACTTCTGATGGATCTGTGTAAATTAAGTTGAAAACCTTTGGAAAAGAATTCACCATTTTAGATGGCATCAAGAACATTTGTGATTCATACACAGAAGTCAAAATGTCAACATTAACAAGAGTTTGGAAGAATGTGTGATTCTAACCTTCATGGATGACTTGATTTGGAGGGATCAAGACTTCAGTGGAGGAAGTAACTGCAAATGTGGTGAGAATAGCAAGAGACCTAGAATTAGAAGTTGAGCTTGATGATGTGGCTGGATTACTGCAGTCTCATGATAAAAGTTTAACAGACGAAACGACCTTTCTTACAGATAAGAAAAGAAAGTGGTTTACTGAGATGAAATCTAATTCTGGTGAAGATATTGTGAACATTGTTGAAGTAATGACAAATAACTTAGAATATTCCATAAACAATTGTAAAGCAGCTCTAGAGAAAGATGGACTCCAAATTTGAAGGTACTTCTAATTGATGAAATGCTATCAAACAGTTACATGCTACAAAGATATATCTTATGAAAAGAAGATTCAATTATGTGTCAAAATTTATTGTTATCTTATTTTAGAAAATTTCCAGAGCCACTTCAACCTTCAGCAGCCACTAGTCTGATCAGTCAGTAGCCATCAACATAGAAGCAAGACTCTCCACCAGTAAAAATAATACAACTCACTGAAGGCTCAGGTGATTGTTAGTATTTTTAGCAATAAAGTACATGTACAGTTTTAGACATAATGCTATCACACACTTAACAGACTATATTATAATGTAAACATACATTTTATATGCACTGGGAAAGCAAAAAGCTTGTGTGACTTTCTTTATTTTGCTATTTACTTTTATTGCAGCAATCTTGAATCCCAACCACAGTATGTCTGACGTGTGCCTGTTCTTCCATTGCCAGGAATATACCATAAGCCCAGGAATCTCAGTTTGGTCTTGGCACAGCACATAAAATACTGAGTGATACTCTTGCTTCAAGCTGGGGCTATAAAACAGACTAGGAAAAAGTTTGTTCCTACTGGCATAAGATGAAAAGTCTTCTCTGAAGACTCTGAACTGGAGTATTACTTTATACGACTTCAGCATTCAATTTTCACAACATCTTCAGGTGTCAAGAGTCCAAAGCTAATCCTTAATATTACAAAGCAGTTCTGAAAATCAGCTATTTTGAAAAAATGGTAGTTCTGGTCTCATAATAAGGCGGTCTTGGTTTGGGTACTCCTAAAACAGAGTCTGAGTTGGTAAGTACTTGAGTGAGTAGGGCAGAATGTGAGTCAGGCAAGTAAAGGCAGCCAATAAGGGGTGCATTATCAAGTGTATTACCCCTGAGGGTAAAGAGATTTTATCCCCGGGGGAAATCTGGGGGCCAATACTAATCACTAACTTCACAACTATTCCATCCAAGATGCAACAGAGCTATGCTATTTACACACCAACTCCCATCTTTCATTTGTTGAGGTAGGAAACATTAATTGCACTTTTGGCCTTCTGTGTACATGGCAAGAGTGGTGACCTGACAAAAATTTCAGGCAAAGAGATACGTATGCTGGCAAATACAAGTTAGCCCTACATGCATAAAAATAATAAGGCATAAAAGAGTATTGGCAGAGTTACAACCAAATCTGCTATCATCTCTGTGGGACTTAGAGAGTCATAAAATAAACTTTGATAAAGTGTCACATACCAAGTTAGTCTTCACAGAATTAGCAAGGGTGGCCACACCAAGCAGACACCCCAATCCAAAATTAGTATGCACAGAAAACAAGTCAATGTGAGATGAGTCAACATAAAACATAAATTACAGAATTTGACTCCTAAGAATGTCAGGTGATAAGTTATAAAACATAGATCATAAACTCATGTGTTGAAAATGATTAAATATATAAAAATGAATCTGAAATGTGAAAAAGCTAAATCAGGAATATATAAAGAGAAATGATAATTGAATTTAAGAAATTCAGTGGGTTGGGTGACAGCAGATTAGACACAATTGGATATATAACCAACCAGGAGATAGAGTTAAATAACCCACATAAATGGAAAAAACATAGGGTAGAGTGTTAGTAAAGATACATGGAAAATAGTGGCATGGTCCATTATATCTCTAAAAAATCTTTCTAGAAACAACAAATAGAGAATGCAGGGGAAGGAGAGAAGCAATTGTTTAAAAGAATTAGAATTAGAATTTTAGAATTCTTGAGAGTTTGTTAAAGAATTCCATCCTTACATTTAGGGATCCCAGAACATTCCAAACATGACTTCTCAGTGTGGTGCAATCCTTTGAAACTGCTGTTGGTAAAGGCATCAGTAACCTCCATGTTGTTACATCATATATTAAGTTTTAGTTTGCATCATCCTTTACCTATAAGCCATATTTACTTCAGTTGACCACTCTTTTCTCCTTGCTATGTTTTATTTACATAGCACACCTCACTAATTTGATTATTTTCTATCTTGTAGATCACGTTTCAGTCCCTTTTGCTGATCTCTCATGTCTGTCACCCTCTTAATGTTAAAAATGTCCTAGTCCTCCTCTCTCTTCCTTCTACATAATATCAATTATTGATTTCATCCAAACTCATGGCTTTAAATACCATACAATTCTCAAAAGTACATTGGTAGCACACACCATACTTCTGTAAAACAAGACTCTTGAAACTCGACATATTCAAAACAAATTGTTTTCTTTTTTTCCAAAATGCTCCATTTGTAACCTTTCATATCTCAGTTAATGACAAGCTTATCTTTCCAGGTTGCTATACTAGAAACTTTGGAATCATCCTTAACATCTCTCCATGACTCAGTAAATCTCATTGACTCTCCCTTCAAAATACATCCAGAATCCTGCTACTTCTCATTATCATAGTTCTATGTGTGGTCTGAACCCAAACCTCTTGTCTACACTACTGCAAGAGACTTTCTGGTACATGGGATCACTAGCTTCACTTCTTTTCTCCTTTAACGATGACTTCTATCACCATAGAATTTTTTCAGATCATTTTAAATAACAGAATTTATTTTCCTACTCCTTGATCTTGGCCATATGACTTGCTTTGGCTAATGGAATTTTAGAAAAAGTAATAAAAGAAGGAGCTTGTGCCTCTGACATTACCAAGAGAATATACCTAGTTTGCTGGTTCCCAAGAGGGGTATGAGAAAAATGTGGAGCTCAGCCACCACAGTCAAGTACAGCTTAAGTTGACAGCATCTCCAGCCAAACACTGCAGATGAGTGATGAGAACATGAGCACGGTCAAGATCCACAGAGACACCCAGCCCACCCACAGATGCATGAAATATAAATGCCCTGTATGCTACTGAAATTCTATGATTTTTAACTGTTATTCTAGAAATAGTAGATTTACACAGCTTCCTAACAGGCCTCCCAACTTCTCCCGTAGCCACCTAAAATCTTATCTAAACATGCCAGCCAGACTTTTTGTTGTTTTTGCCTTGTAATTATTTTATTTTATTTTTTCTAATTTTGTGTTACTTTAATTTCCCATAGCATATGGCAAACTTTAGAGCAAAAATACATATTTAAGGATGCATTTATTTTAATATTGTGTCCATATGTCACCCATATTTTTGAACAGCTTTGACAACAGGAACAAATCTAAGCAACAGATACAATAGAAGCCAGATAACTGGTTTTGTTCCCCAACTCCTAACATTTAAGAGCCAGCAATCCAGGAACATCTTAATCAGATGAGGATCAAAGGGTATGTGCATGTTTCTTTACATATACTAATTAGTGTTTTGTGTTTTGCAAAACTGAAAACAAAGCCATTTTATACACAGTGTGTTTATGTCTGAGTTGTACTTTTAGAAACTTTCAAAGATTCATAAAAAGGCCTTCGTTTTGAAAACAAACTTTAGGTTTATTTATTAATAATTAGATGAACTTTTAAATAAGATATACTCTCAGTTGTATTTGAAAATAAATTATCCTTCAACTTCTTAAAATATCCTCACTCAGCTAAAGAGAACTCAAATGTCTATTCTTGGGAGCTCATACCAGATATCTAACATACATCAGAAAGATAAAGTTAATATTAACATTTGCCACATTATAAAGAAATATTAAAAATTAGGAATAAATACATCATATTTATCTATCTGTTTATTGAGGCAATACATTCCTTCTTCTTTTTTGTTTGATTTTTTGGTAAATCAACTGCCACATTTCAATGTGCTTAACATGCCAACACAAATATCAGACTTAATTCCATTGCACAACTGAATCAAAATAAAAGCACATTTTACTATGTGCATTTAAGTCAGGCGATTAATGATTGGGCCAAATTTAAAAAATAATAATGATAAATTAGAAAAAGTGTTTAGTAATTTTTAAATGCTATTTAATATTGTTGCTGTAACTGGCACAACCTATGACTTGTAACGTTTAGCCATTTGTTTGATTGCTCATGTTTTCATCTTTTTCGGCCTTTTCTTGTTTGTCTCCTTTAGGCAAAAGTAACCACTGAACACAAAGATTATTTGCTCTGCATTTCTTCCAGGTGTCTGACCGTGGTTAGAAGACCCCCTAGTTCTGCTTGCCAGGACATCTTTTTAAACGAAAACACCTACATTTCAGGATTTCACTGATTATTCATGACAGAGTTTGCGACCAAATCATGCTCTAGGAAAATTACTCAGATCAAACAGTCTTATCCAATGATAAATTCAGTCTGAATTCTTCTGGGAAGAGACCCAAAGTAGGTACATGGGGTTACGGCAATCTGAATTTGTACCTGCTAAAAAATGATTCTCTCTTTCGCATCAACTCACTTTTACAATTATAATTTTAGTGATTCTCAAACCACCTACACTTGAATCACCTGGGGTACTTTACATTCAAAAGAAAAATTTATGGGAGCCACCACAGACCACCTAAAGCAAAACAACTTGCTGGCGATTATGAATATGTATTTTTTTAAAATCTTACCAAGTGATTTGTGCTCACAAACAACTCCCCATTTAAAAGTCGTTTCAATAGGGGAAATTTATGCATTTTTAATAAGGAGCTCTAGAGTAGATAGCATTGACTAAGATAAGATTTATATCTGAATGAAAATAGACACTATCGAATTGTTATAACTTGAAAACTAGGCACTGATGATAGAAGCTGATGCTCTTTATCATGGTGTATAAAAGGAAAATGGGGAATTTAACAGAAACTCTCCAGCTTTGGCTCATCCTGGGCTGCTGCCTTTAGAATTACATTTATTCTCTTGTTCATGTTCCAGTAAAAATACAATCTATTTTACATGACTTGTTGTCTTCTATAGTCTTGGCTGGCTTGCTCAGGCTAACATTTTTTTAATTGAAAAATTCAAGCATCTGACATAAAATTATAAACTTCATTGGCAACCGGCACAAAAGGCAGACATCACATAAAACCTTTGAACATAAAAGCAATGAAGCAAATTTTATAGAGCATGGAATTACTCCCCGATTCCTACCACAAGGCAGCTCAGCCTGTGTTTGCTGATGTTTTCTTTATTTCTCTTTTGGCACAACAGTAAACACTAAGTAATCCATCCAGACACTATTGTGCATCTTTGAAATCAAATTTATTCGGCTTTTGTGAACTAATGTGAAGTCTCACCTTTAAAATAAGCAATGAGAGTTAATAAATAGCTATTGAACTGTACCCAGTGGAAGAGGTGGAGCTGGGGTCTGACGGCTCTCATTGTTTGTCACTCCATAATTCATATGAATGCCTGTGACGGGGAAATAATAATGTGGTTATTCAGAGAGAGACTCAGTCTTTTTGGGCTGAATTTCTGAAATACAGATCCCACTGAAAAAGCTGAAAAGAAGCAAATAGAATTCTGTCTCATTAAATACCCAGCACACATCCAAAAACATAGATACACATGTTCTACACCCCACTTTCAGAACCAGATTCCACTGTTTTGTCTCCAAAACACATAGCTAAATAAAAGACAAATAAGTAACATATAGACTGAAATATATGAACATTTATTAAAATACTCATTAGGTATCCTCACATATTTAATTTTGAAATGGTCCAGCTATTGGTCTGTTGTATTAGTAGCATGGTAATTCATCCAGAAGATGCTCAAAAATCATTATAATCATGTGTGAGTTGTGTAAGCTACTTCATACTTCCCCTTCTGCAAAATGGGAATAGTGGACTGGATTATAGTTTGATAATTTATAAAGTGAAACTATCAAAGTGAGAGTGAGCTTAAAAATAAAAACTAATATTTCTGACATTTTTTATAATTCAAAACATAGATTCTGCTCTTTTAGAGATTACTAAATGTAATTGAAAAATATTTAAGATAAAATTACTTGAGTTATGATAAGAAATAGAAGGAAATATAGCTGATTATATTTTTACTGCTAATTTATTAATATTGTATTCCAGAGAATGTATGTGTGTGCACATGTCTATCAATAGATAGATGAATAGATCAATAGATGGAAAAATAGAAACAAATATAAATGTATAGATATAAATACGGAATCTTAGGTATATGTAGTAAAATAAATTTTTATACCAATATACATATATAATGAACACACATATATCACACACATATATCTATTTTATGGAGTTAAGAGAAAATCAAACAATTATGAAAAATGATTAGCCAAGCCTGTAAGAGAACACCAGTGAAACTAAACAGCAATAAATTTTAAACCAAAAATTTCAATTTTACTGATTTCAAACCAAAACCAGCAATAAATTCAATAAATCAAAAGAATGAGGTAGCATTACTAAACCCAATGAAGAGACACAGAAATAGGCATAATGGGGAAAACAAAGATAAATGATTAACAGAAGCATAGAGTGGCTTTAAGTGATTATTTCCTTTACTTTTATATTAAAAATTAAACATTAGTGTGTGAATCTTATATTTTTAGAAATCTCTACTCAATTATTTTTAACATCTGGAGCAGAGAATTGAGCAAAAGAAGAAATAGGAGGAGGAGGTGTATGGTAAAAGTGAGGAAAGAAAAACACTCTGCCTTAGTAACTTGAACTCTGAAAATAAAGGGAAATAAATAACCTCTGATATAAAGACTGTGAAACTATCCTCCCCTATCAGAACCTCAACTACTCAGTGGAGTCCAAATACTCTAAGCATTATTACCTTCAAAATAGATTTCAAAGAACCTTCAGAATGGCCCATTGACTTTGAGTCACTTCTCGTCAATGCAGCAACTCAGGGAATTTCTCCTCCATTCAGTAGACTACAAACACATTTCCAATAAAAAGTCTTCATTCCATCCTTAAAGAGCATCCTTCTTTTTCCAAGTTAGTCTCTTCTTTCGGTAATCACCTTCAGACCCAGAGTAATCTTTAGAATCCTCTTTTAATTCCTCTTAGTTATAAATAATAGATAAATGATAGATAACAGATAGATGATAGAGAAGAAAAGATTTATAATTCTCTACATTAAACTTTCCGGTTTAAAATATTATTTAGTTTCTGTCTCCTGATATGACCCCTGACTGATACAGTACTACAGGTACTAGTGGCAGAAGCAGGTTAGCCTACTTTCTAAGGATAAAGAAAAGCCCCACCTAATCAAAATACTTCCATTAGAAGTAGAAATACATTAGTAAGATTGAAAGTATGCCATAATCATTCTTTATATAAAATGATTATGGCTATAAATATCCATAATTTTAAAAAATTAAAGGTAATAAAATTGATTTTTAAGGTTTCAGTTATTTGTTCCCACCAATGATATCAGGAGGTCTACAAAGATGAATGTTGAGATAAAAGCATTTTCCTAAGTCAGGAATACTGATAGACCCTGTAAGAAAGCTCCTAGAAGGTAATGCACTGTACATTATGCAATTTTTATGCATCATGTATGTTTCATGCACATTTTCCTTCATACAGGTTGCCTAAATATAGCATACATTGAATACAAATCTATTTAGTTTAATAGGCATATTATAATGCAACCACAAACATCAACCACTATACTACTTAAAGGGCTACCACTTCATTATTGAACTCCAAAATGATCTATCAATTACACTAAACTGGATAAAACTACAAGGATGCTTTATAGTAACCTTGAAATTTCTACATGTAAACAAAGCCATTCAATGATTTTTGCATGGTTTATTTTGTGATGAAAGCTACATTAATATTAAAGATTTTCACCACATTTTCTCCAATGTCAGTCTAAATGCAGTAACTACTAATAATGTTATAGCAGAAAGCCATGCAGTTTAGCATATGTTCCCATAATATCTTCAATTTGTTGTTAATTCCTTTAGCAAGTGATACCATCTTCAAAGAAGATAAAATAGACGGTGATTCTTTCCTTGAGGAGCCAAGATAATGAGAAGTCTTTTGAGCTCAGTCTTGAAGACAAACATAGGATTGTGGATAAAGAATATGATAGACCTTTAGGAAAATAACCCTGAAAAATATGATGGGGAGGGACTCATATGGTTTGGTTTTGTGTCCCCTCCCAAATCTCAAATCAAAACCCCCACATGTCAAGGGAGAGACCTGATGGGAGCTGACTGGATCATGTGGGCTGTTTCCCCCATGCTGTTCTCATGATAGTGTGTGAGTTTTCACAAATATCTAATGGTTATATGAGAGGCTCTTCCCCCTTCACTCACCACTCTCTCTTACCTGCCACCATATAAAATGTGCCTCTTCCCCTTCCAGCATGATTGTAAGTTTTCTGAGGCCTCCCCAGCTCTGTGGAAGTGTGAGTCAATTAAACCTCCTTTCTTTATATATTACCCAGTCTCGGGTATGTCTTTATAGCAGTGTGAAAATGGACTAATACAGAAACTAACAGAATTGGAAATACAGAAACAACTAAATTGGCAACCAGTTGTGATGTTCTTTACCCAGAATTTTTAACGGATTCAATCATCATGAAAGAAAGCAGAAAAAATAATCTACCAGAATCATCTAGGATTAAGGAGGTCAAGGCAGTAGCTGCAGAAACTCAAAGATTCTAGAGCACAAATAAAAGCACCATGCAAATTAGAAACAAAGATAAGATCCTTCCTGGGGAGAGACAGAGATGATGTCCAGAGAGTATTGATGGGGGAATAAAATAAAATAAAATGAAAGAGTAAATTTATATAAGTAAGAAAAATATGGGGTTATAGAAGTGCTAGACAAGGGAGAGAGGATATTAAGAGATAAACATCTCTTAATGAAAGCAGTGCAGGGTAATGACAAAGACCACGATGCACTCATCTTATGATTCCATTGCTTCAGCATGTGGGCAGGTTGGGGAGGAGGGTTGAGGTGCAAGTAATGGACCTGCGGTTCAGTTGTTGTACTTAACCTGACACATCCTGTAGGTGGCCAAAATCCATCAATCACCCATGGGGTAGAAAAAAGAAAAGAGGGTAGAGTTTAGAATTAGGCCAGAATAGCGTAAATGTGGTTTAGAATATATAAAGGCAGTTTGAGGGAAAAATATCTCATAGAGGAATTAAAATACAAGTTGTATCCCTCTCTTCAGAAAGTTTTTTGTCACTTTAAGTACAGAACCTCTAGAACCAAGATCATACCTTGAAGGAAAAACACATGATATTATGTGGTACGGATTCACTTTATAGCTAACATACTAAATTTACCTGTAGTTGTTTCACAGAAAAATTTATTTTTCTCCCCCAACCATATCATACACTCTCTAAAGAAAAGGTTGTATTCTCCTTTTCCTCTGGACAATGGCTACTCAGATAATACCGTGTGGGGCATTATGAAGCAATAAAAGGAAAATGGGCTCAGAAGACAGAAAGTTCTTCATTCCAATCCCTGCACCTTTTCTTCCTGGCCATGTGACCCTGAGAATGTTACTACTCCTTTTGAAACATAAATGTCTTCAACTAATGTAATGTTGTTAATATTTATGCAATAGATCCTGTGAGCATGTAGTGAGATAAGCACCTAGCAGAGTTCCACACATGAAGTAAATACTTTAAATGATTGTTACCTATTGCTGCTACCATACAAACAGACTAAGCTTAAGAAAGATTTTTTAAATGAATGTAGTTCAATACAAGCACCAGTTGTTTAAAGGAAAAATACAGAATATCTTATAAGAAACTTATTGCCTTCAAAGTTCCAAAATGTTTCTAATGGCATAACAGAAATGAATTATTTTTATGGACAGTTTCATTGCAGAGCAAGTCAGGGCAAATCTTCCAGATGACAAGATCTGGAGACACCTGCAGAGCAACCTCCTGTTTCATAATGGCGTGCTGCGGCCTATTTCAGGATGAGGCTGTTAAGCCAGTGTTGCCATTTGAAGTAGACAAGGCTGGTGCGCTGCTGACTACAACAAGAGGCTCTCTCTTGTTCCCTGACTGCAGCAATACCCACTTTTTCCAGCTTGTCTCTTGTTTTTTTCAAATATGCCTTAGCCTGACTTTCTTCTATTCTGAAATACAAACCCTTGCCCTCAGAAAAGATATCAGCATATTTTGCAGGACAAATAAATTGAATTCATCAGTGTAGACCCTCCATCAGTGTTGACCCTGTACCATCCATGATTAAAAAAAAAAAAAAAAGGAAAGGAAAGTTACTATCTTAATATTCCAGAAGACATATTGAAATATATAATAATGTAAGAGTTTCTGGCACTCTCAGCAGCCAAATTCAAATGAAAGCATTTGTTTAACCATATTTAGCAATAAAAATAAATAACACAAAGTAAAAGGAAGGGAAATGTGTAGAGTGTATATATTTCCATGGTTACTATATTTAGAGTAGCTTCAGGGTGGAATATATGAAATAATCAGTACAGAGACTTTGTATTAAACCTATGACAGCTAGTCTCGAAAGTTAAAAAATATCCAAGAAACAGAATAATTCTACAACGAAGATATCTCTACAGATATGTGTCTGGATTTACTGTACTATTAAGAAAGAAAAAGGTAGAGAAAAGGAAATAAATATTTACAGATATGTGTCTGGATTTACTATACTATTAAGAAAGAAAAAGGTAGAGAAAAGAAAATAAATATTTACTTGCCTACAATTTAATAATTTTCTTTCCAGTATGACATGTACTAGAAGTGAAAGCAGAACTGCTTTCTACAGATATTTTTAGAAACAAAATAACAACAACAACAACAAAACCTCATCAAAATACAAACAAAGCAACATTCATAGCAAGTAGCACAAAGAAAAGGAAATATCCCCTTTAGCTACTTATTATTTAAAATTGACTCAATAGCAACACGATATAACAATGTGAGGCTAGGCCCAGAAATTCAATATTTTACCTAAAACTAAATCTTTTTCTTTGAGATAGAAATGGGCCACTCTTGTTACAAAGAGAAAATAATCATTTAATGCAATGGAAGAACATCAGAACTTAACCTACTAGGCAGTTTTTCACTTGGCCAAAGTCATCTTTTAATTTCTTGAATATCACTTATTTATATAATTATTCTTAGTAATTACGAATGTACTTGTATGCAACAAATGTGGAGCATTTTGAAAGCTGAATAACTTTAAATGTGTATAAATTATATTATGTTTGCAATGCCTCAGGAAGATTTCCTTCTACTTAAAGAGATCTTTTTAGAATAAAAACGTCTTTTGTGGAATGAAAAACAGAAAATAACCCCAGTTCTGTCATTTGTATAAATTACAGTTTGGGAGGTTATAAAGCAAGTTGCATCTCTCAAGACTGCCAATTAGTAGAAGAATTTCAAATATTCAGATTTAATTATAGCTCTGAAGTATTCTCTGGCTGATTTCTATTAAATATATCCAAGATAAAATGTGTGAGAAAGCAGAAATAATAAAAGGAAATTTTAAAAATGTAAAATGGCAGTTGTATATACGAGGCATGCAAACACACATATTATTAATAGTCTTAGAGAGAAGAGACAGGTTATAATCATCACAGTGGGACACCATGTGCATTCTAAAATTAAAACAACAGGAGTAGGCTGGCCATGGTGGCTCACACCTATAATCCCAGCACTTTCAGAGGTTGAGGAGGGTGGATTGTTAGAACCTGTGAATTCGAGATCAGTCTGGCAAATATGGCAAAACCCTGCAGCTACAAAATATACAAAAATTAGCCAGGTGTGGTGGCACATGTCTGTAGCCCCAGCTACTTGGGAGACTGATGTGAGAGGATGACCTGAGCCTGGGAGATCAAGGCTGCAGTGAGCTGAGATTTTACCACTGCACTCTAACCCAAGTGATAGAGTGAGACTCTGTCTCAAAAAATTAAAATAAAACAACAGGAGGACTACACAGTGACGAAAGCCATCTTGTCTAGGATACTGGGATGTGCCTAGACAAGACAACCCAAACCTGGAAGAAATATAAATATCACAAAAATCACAAGAGGATAAGATGAACCATGCACTATTTAGTTCTGAATCAAATTGGCTTGCATATTTTTAGTTGATAATTCAAATCAGAAAAAGGAGAAAAACCAAGACAGTTTTTAAAAAAATTGTCAAATGAGTTTTTGGTCAACTTAAGTTTAAAGCCGAACATGTTCTTTAAATAGAGAAATCATGTCAAACGTATTGAAATAATTGAAATCAAATAATTTTCAAAATAGTTATTAATTCCAAAATTTGTTTTATTATATTAGAAAACCTATAAAACATTTTTATTAAAAAGTTATTTTAAAGGAAATGCCTTCTAAAAACTAAAAATAACATGTCTTTGTCCATTAAAGTGATATTTTGAAAAATTATATTGATTATTTGAAAGTGGCTTTGAAATTCTTAGCACATCACTTGCCCCAACTGTAGCAGGTAAAAAGAGGTGAGAAGGCCAAGGAGGTCTTTCCTTCCTAAGTGACTGGAGATTAAAAAAAACCATTCAGAAAGCTTACCATACGTTCCCTGGAGTTTGAGGACAGCTTTTGACCAATACCAGAAAAAGATAAAAGGTAAGAAGATTGCTACGGTAATGTGTGGTGGGTATACTGGGAACAGACTTTGCTTTCCAATGTTTGGAAAGTCTAGAAGTTTGTGTTCCATCAGTAAAGGGGGACTG
Organism: Cebus imitator; assembly: GCF_001604975.1. Lineage (NCBI taxonomy): Eukaryota > Metazoa > Chordata > Mammalia > Primates > Cebidae > Cebus > Cebus imitator. Next base: position 1,758,144 of record NW_016107526.1, read on the forward strand.
TGAAAAATACCCAAGTCTGAGTCACATAAAAGTATCCCAGATAAGAATGGGAGCAAAACACCTGATTCTTACCTCTAAACTTCACCCCTAGGCCTATCCCTGGATGGGACTACAACTAGCATCTAGAAAGAGAACAGGAGATAAGGCAAGAAAAAAGATCTACCCTCTACACTTTTCATACTGATTTTAAAGCCTGAGTCAAAGCAAAACTAAAGAATGTTTCAATTCAAAATTATTGAAGTTTTAATAAAATTGACTGGACTTTTTAATACCTGAAAGTGACTAGAAAATCGATTGCCTCTGCCCAAAAGTTTTATTTCTTCTAAAAAAAAAAAAAAATGGGATACATGTGCAGAACATGTAGATTTGTTACATAGGTATATGTGTGCCACAGTGGCTTACTGTACCTACTTACCCAACCTCTAAGTTCCCACCCACACCCCTCACAACAGGCCATGGTGTCTGTTGTTGCCCTCTATGTGTCCATGTGTTCTCAGTGTTCAACTCTGACTTAAGAGTGAGAACATGTGGTGTTTGGTTTTCTGTTCCAGTGTTTGTTTGCTGAGAATGATGGCTTCCAGCTTCATCCACGTTGTTCCAAAGGACATGATCTCATTCCGTTTTATGGCTGCATAGTATTCCATGGTGTATACGTACTACATTTTCTTTATCCAGTCTATCATTAATGGGCATTTGGGTTGGTCCCATGACCTTGCTATTGTAAATAGTGCTGCAATAAACATACATGTGCATGTGTCTTTATAGTAGAATGATTTATACTCCTTTTGGTATATACCCAGTAATGGGATTGCTGGGTCAAATGGTATTTCTGGTTCTAGATCCTTGAGGAATCACCATATTGTCTTTCACATGGTTGAACAAATTTACATTCCCACCAACAGTGTAAAAGTGCTCCTATTTCTCCACAGCCTCACCAGCATCTATTGTTTCCTGACTTTTTAATAATCCCCATTCTGACGGCCATGAGATGGTATCTCACTGTGGTTATGATTTGCATTCATCTGATGATCAGTGATATTGAGCTCTTTTTCAGATGTTTGTTGGCCACATAAATGTATTCTTTTGAGAAGTGTCTGCTCATATCCTTGGCCCACTTTTTAATAGGGCTATTTGTTTCTTTCTTGTAAATATGTTTAAGTTCTTTGTATATTCTGGATATTAGACCTTTGTCAGATGAGTAGATTGTAAAAAATTCCTCCCATTTTGTAGGTTGCCTGTTTACTCTGAAGATAGTTTCTTTTGCTGTTCTGCCCAAGATTTCATTTAGCAGCTGGGATGAAAAATTCTCCATAATGGATTTAAAGATTAAGAAAGCAGACTGAGATAACAATAATAATAAATTATTATTATTATAATGTTTATCTGGCTTCATACTGACTCATATTTATTAAATAAACCAATTATATATTTAAGTTTATTAAGTTATTAAAGAGTTATTAATGACTACAGTTGCCCCCCTCCCACTGCCCAAATCTTTTCTTAAGATCACTATTTCTCATACTGTGGCACTTGTATCCCTAGGAGATACAGCTGTATGTCAGAGTACACAAGCAAAGTCATGAGACTGTGACTTTGAAACAAAGAAATTATCAGTCATATGCAGCGAAGAATAGATTACAAAAGAAGCTCAGTGTGTGTCAGAGTCAAAATGTGATAGGAGAAAAGATTCTGAACATATAGGAGAAACTAGTTCCTGAAGCACCCCTAGCTAAGAATTTCACCAGTTCTTTGATGGAAATGTTTGGAAATTTAACATGAGAACCATATTATATATTATTACATTTCATGATATCTATAAATATGTCACTTGGTAAACTATTATGCAATGCTAATTCCCTACTGTTTGTTCAGCCGTTTTTTTTTCTTTTTTTTTTTNGCAATGGCGCGATCTCGGCTCACCGCAACCTCCACCTCCTGGGTTCAGGCAATTCTCCTGCCTCAGCCTCCTGAGTGGCTGGGACTACAGGCACGCGCCACCATGCCCAGCTAATTTTTGTGATATTAGTAGAGACGGGGTTTCACCATGTTGACCAGGATGGTCTCGATCTCTTGACCTCGTGATCCACCCACCTAGGCCTCCCAATGTTCAGCCATTTTTATTTAATCTTTTTATTGTCTATATAAAGTTGCAAACCAAAAAAATTTTCTTATATTTAAATAAATAAACAATGATATTAAAGTCAATTCTAGTGTCTTGTGAGCAAAGTTGATACAGTGCAACTCCTGCAAATGACTTCTAGAAATACGCCAATTAAGAGAACTAAATGAGGGAGGGGGGCTCTGATAAAAATGTTGGTTATAAGTTTTGACTTTGATTAATACCTTAGCTGCAAATCTTTGACAATGATAGACAAAATACCATAAGAGCAATCTGAACATAGCCCAGCTCTGAAGCAAAATAAACATCTTTATGAAGCAGAAACAAAATGCAAAGTTGAAGGGACAAAGCCAAAGGTCTGTGAGAGCTGGAAAATGGAAGCATCAACTGGTGGCCAAGAGTTCACTGCTACAGAACAGGCTGAGTTCTAAGTGAGATGAGGGACAAGGGCCAAACTTACTGCTTTAAGTTAGCAACTGGAGGTAAAGTTCCCTGCCTTCCCCCAAGGGAAGATGGAGAAACTATTTCTAGCCCAAGTCTACACCAATGTTTGTGAGAAGCTACAGGCCTAGAACAGTGAAAGGACAAGGACACAACCTCTTAATCAGAAACTAAATAAATGCAATATACTTAATATCACTAGACAATGTATGCTCTGATCCATGATTTTAAGACCTGGTTCTGAAGCCAGCAGCCTGGGAGAGGTGACTTCCTAACTACCTGACAGCCATTTTGTTTGACAAGCTGGGGGATAAATTTAGGATGAATTTGAGAAGGATAAGATCAGGGTAAAGGACTTGAGTTGTACGTAAAACAACTGCAATGAGCCCCTGAGCCTATTCATTAATGTCTTAAATACATAGTGTCTGCTGATTTTCATTTTAGCTATTCTAGCATGTATGAATGTTACTTCATCTGTAGTTCTGAATTTCATTCAAGTTTTGATGTTAAGCATCTTTTCTTGCAATTGTTGAACATTTATTTGTACATCCTCTTTGGAGATATGCCTATTCAAATCATTGGTTCACCTGTTAATTGAATTATTTGCATTTTTATAATCAATGTATTAAGGTTAGTTATATATTCTGGATACAGGCCCCTTATCAGATATATGATTTACAAATACTTTCTCCCATTCTGTGGGACATCTTTTCACTTTTTTAATAGTGTCAATTCAGCAAAAAAAAAAAAAAAGTTTTTAATTTTTCTGAAGTATAGTTTATCTATTTTTTCTGGTGACATACCAAAGAACAAACACATGCCAAAGAACAAATAAACAAACACATAAACAAACAAACAAAAAAGATTTTACTGTCTTTTATATGAACATTTACCTATATAGTTACCTTAACTGGATTCAAGTTATGGAATAGTGTGCTTTCATTTCAGCCTGAAGAACTGCTTCTATTTAGTATTTATTGTACAGCAGGTCTTCTAGTAATAAATTCCTAATTTTTATCTTTCTTGGAATTTTTTAATTTCTCTTTTATTTTTTATGGATAGTTTTGCTGTAGATACGCTTGGTTGACAGTGTTTTTCTCTCAGGGCTTTGCATTTGTTATTCTACTACCTTTGACTTCCATTGTTTCTGAGGTGAAGTTGGCTGTTTATGTTATTAAATATACCTTGTAAGTTATAAGTCATTTTTCTTTTACTGCTTTCAGAATTCTCTCTTCATTTTTGACTTTCAGTAGTTTGATTAGGATGTGCCTAGATGTGCCTCTCTTAAAGTTTGTCTTATAAACTTTATGAGTTTGTCAAATAAGACAAACTTCAAGAGAGGGCTCTTGTTGGGCTGCTTGTATATGTAAATGCTACTACTCATATTTAGAAAGTTTTTGGCCATTATTTTTTAAAATAGTCTTTCTTCTCTTTTCTGTCCTCTGGGATTACCATAATGCATATGTTTTTATCCAACAGGTTTCTGAATGCTCTTTATTTTTCTGTATTTGGTTTTGTTTTGTTTTTTTTAATTTTGTTTTTCAGAACTGTTTTCAAATTGATTCTTTCTTTGGCCAGTTTTAATCTGCTGTTGAGTCCCTCTAGTGCATATTTCAAGTGTAGTAATTTTCAACTCCAGACTATCTATTTTTTTATATAACTTCTGTCACCTTAGTACCATTTCCTATTTCGTATGTAGTCTTTTCTCATACTTTAATTTTCCTAGACATAGTTTGCTTTTATTCTTTGAGCATATTTCTAATAGCTACATTGGAGTCTCTGTCTAGAAAGTTCTAAATCTGGGGTTTCTTAGGGGATGTTTCTATTGACTTTTCTTTTCTGTTTATGTGCTGCACTTTTCTGTTTATTTACATGTCTCATAACTTTTGTTGAAAATTGAACATTTTAAATAATATAATGTGGAAAGTTTGGAAATCATATTTCCTCATTCCTTAGGGTTTGCTGATTCTGCTGTTTGTTATTGTTGCTGTTTATTGATTTTCCTAGATTACTTTAATAAGACTCTATATTATTTGTCATGTATAAACACAGAACTTTCTTCTTAGTTTAGTTGTCATTTAATGATTGGATATAGGTTTACTTAAATGTGTTGAACCAATAAACGCCCACCCTTTGCTAAGGGGATCTGTGTGTGTGTTGGGGTATGCCTTTAACATTCTGGTCATTTAGCACTTTGAAATGACTTTTGCTGTCTATTGCACAGAGCTTCAAGGTCAGTGAGAAGGAAGAGATTGGGTCTTCTCAGGATTTCTCTGAACATATACACATCCCTGCACATGACTGCATAAATCCCTAGAAATATATTGGAACTTTTCAAAGTCCCCTATGGACACCTCACTCCAAAATTTTTATGTTACATTTTTTAGCAGCTTTTTGTTTTACCCAACTCGCATTGCCACCACAAGTGGCTGCAATGCTAAACAATTGCTGCTGACTGTTTTTAACTTGGGGATGAGACTTCCCTCACTGATTAAGCTCTGAATCAGGTCAAATAAAGGCAAGACCTTTATCTTTTATAAGTGGGCTTTACCAAGAGCTACCAGACATAGCAAATAGTAATCATTCTCTGGAGACGGGGCTTTTTAGGGAGCTCCAAATCTTTTCTATCCCTTCAGTGGTTATGAGATTGCTGATTTTTACATCTCCTTTGTACTGAATCTGATGGTTTTTAAAGCTACAAAAGAGCTACAGAGAGGGGGATACAATGGAGGCAAGTCAAAATGCCACAGAGCTCACTGATCTTACAAAGATTCAGATGTTTTTCTCATATAAATGTTTCTTATATTGTTGCAAGATTTTGGTTAATTTCCAGCATCCTAATAAACATTTTGACACTTCTTGCTAGTGTTCTTATTGTTTGTATGGAATAATTTGTTTTTGGAAGTCTTTACCCTGTCACTACAGAAGTACTTCTCAGAATATTTTTAATTAAAAATGAAGAATAAATTAGATTATCTGACTCATAATTTTATGTATTTAGTCTCTTTATATATTGCTTAAATATTTTTCACTTCTAGGAGAGTCTTCTGTTTAAACAGTATTATCAACCTTTATGCAATTCCCCATGAGTCATTACATTGTTCACATTTAGAAACAGGAAAAGATTGACTAGCAAAACCCCATTTCACTGGAAAGCAAAAACTCTGATATATGAAAAACTTTTGTTCAACTCTTTCCAGAAATTCAATGTAAAATATTAAAGCTATCACTTAAAATATTTAACACTAAACTATTACTTTTGATAGTTATCTCATTCATACTTTGTCAAAACAATTATAGAAAGCAATGGTTTCCCTAGAAACCTGTCACTTGTCTAAGATGAAGCATTTTCTATATAAAGACTGTACAGAATATTATTTTTAAAAATTAATTAACATTCACATGAAGAAACTCTTGAGAAAAAAATAAAAGTATTATTACAACTTATTCTATGCCAATCTTGGCTATGATTATTATTATGGCTAATGTTTGTTAAGCATTTGTTCTGTGTAAGTAACTATGTTGAGTGATTTATATTTAATCATCAAAGCATTAGGTGTAATTATCTGCATTTTACTGCTAAGGCAATTGATGTTTAGATGCATTAAGTGACTTGTTTAAGGTCATAAAGGTGGTAAGCAAAAGAACTATCCCCATTTGCTGCTGAAAGCCACTACCAATTTGAAATTAGATATTTTTGAAAGATACTGTGGTAGTAGTGGAATGGTTATTAAATTGGCATGTCACCTTTCTGAAAAGGAAGCAGTAGCATTCACTGAATACATTTTTTTATTCTAACACCTCAGACAAATCTGAAAATTAACAGACAAATGTTTAGAAAGTGTTATAAGTTTTCTCCAGACACTTATTTTGGAAAAGTGGGCCTAAAATAAGTTGAAAGAATTGTGTATCTGTCATATCAATTGTTATAGTTATGTATTATAATTGTTCTTCTTTGGAAAACTATAAATTATACCAGCTAAGATGCTTCAAATGTCAACATTGTGCCACAAATTATTATTGATGCCCACCTTTCTGCAAGACATTCAAGTTTGAGCAAGAAAAAATGGCATAAGGAAATAATTATCTATACAAGAACTGTATATATTATAGATACATGCATATGTACATACTTACAAACATATTCAGGTATACTTCAACCATAACTCAGTTTTAGACTACTTCAATAAGGGAATAATACAATAAAACCAGTCACACAAAATTTTGCTTTAGAGGTACAAATAAAAGTTATATTTACACTATACTGTAGCCTATTAAGTGCTATAGCAATGTCTAAAAAAATTACATACTTTAATTTTAAATACTTTATTGCTAAAAAATGCTAACAATTATCTTAGTTTTCAGCAAGTGGTAATTTTTTGGCTGACAGAGGGTCTTACATTGATGTTAGTCAGGGTAGTGGTTGTTGAAGTTTGGGGTGGTGGTGGCAGTTTCTCAAAATAAGAGACAATGAAGCTGATCTTATCAATTGACTCTTCCTCTTATAAAAGGTTTCTTTGTAGCAGGTGACGTTTGATAGTATTTTACCCACAGTAGACCTAAAATTTGAGTCAATCCTCTCAAAATCTATGATTACTTTTTCAGCTAGGCTTATGGAATATGCTAAATCCTCTGATTTCATTTCAACAACTCAACAATACCCACAGCATCTTCATCAGGAATAGATTCCATCTCAAGAAACCTCTTTCTTTGCTCATCCATAAGAAGCAACTCATCGTTCAAGTTTTATCATAAGATTGCAGCAATTAAGTAACCTCTTTATGTACGACTTTTAATCCTACCTCTTTTGCTATTTCCACCCCATCTGCAGTTACTTTTGCCATTAAACTCTTGAATCCCTCAGTCATTTGTGAGGGTTGGAATCATCTTCTTCCAAACTTCGGTTAATGTTGATATTTGACCTCCTCCTGTGAATCATGAATGTTCTTAATAGCATCTAGAATGATGAATCTTTTAGAAACGGTTTTCAATTTACTTTGCACAGATCCATCAGAGATATCACTATCTTTGGCAGCTATAACCTTCTGAAGCACATTTCTTAAATAATAATAATTGAAAGTCAAACTTACTCCTTGATCCATGGGCTACAGAATAGATGTTGGGTTAGCAGGTATAAAAAACAACAATTAATCTTATACATCTCTCCATTTTAGATGACTCTTAGATGACTAGGTACATTGTCCATGTGCAATAATAGTATGAAAGTTATCTTTTTTTTTTTTTGGCTGCTAGTTCTCAACAGTGGGCTTAAACGCAGTTAGTAAACCATGCTGTAAATAGATGTGCTGTCAGTCAGCCAGGCTTTGTTGTTCCATTTATAGAATACAGGCAGAGTAGCAAATTTCTTAAGGGGCCTAGAATTTTTGGAATGGTAAATGAGCATTGGCTTCAATTTAAAGTCACCAGTTGCATTAGCCCCTCCAAAGACAGTCAGCCTGTCCTTCACAGACTTGAAGTCCAATATTGACTTTTTTCTAGATATGAAAGTCCTAAATAGCATTGTCATCCAATAAAAGGCTATTTAGTCTTCATCTAAAATGTGATGTTTAATGTAGCCACCTTCATCCATAATTTTCTCTTGATCTTCTGGATAATTTATTGTAGCTTCTTCAGCAGCACTTGCTGCCTCATCTTGCACTTTTATGTCACGGAGATGGTTCCTTTCATTAAACTTCATGAACCAACCTGTGCTATCTTCCAACTTTTCTTCTGCAGCTTCCACGCTTCTCTTAGTCTTCAAAGAATTAAAGAGAGTTAGGACCTTTCTCTGGATGAGGCTTTCACTGAAAGAAGTGTTGTTACTGATTTGATTTTCTGTTCAGACCACTAAAACTTTCTCCATATCAGTAATAATGCTGTTTCTCTTTACTATTATTTGTGTGTTCACTGGAGTAGCAACTGGAGGAAACTTTTCATTTCCTTCAAAAACTTTTCCTTTTTATTTACAACTTGGCTAACTATTTGATGCAAGAGGCTTAATTTTTGACCTATCTCAGCAATTGACATGGCTCCTCACAAAGCTTATTTCTAGCTTTTGATTTAAAGTGAGAGATATATGACGCTTCCTTTCACTTGAACACTTTGAGACTATTGTAGGTATTGTAGACTTGCCATTGGCTTAATTTCAATTTTATTGTGTCTCAGGGAAGAGGGAGTCCTATGAAGAGGTAGAGAGATGTGCAACAGATGGTCGTTGGAGCAATCAGAATACAAAGAATATTTATCAATTATATTTGCTATCTTTTATGGATTGTGATGTGTCAAAATAGTTACAATAGTAACATCAAAGATAACTGATCACAGATCAACATAAAAGGTATAACAATCATTTTTAAAACTTAAAATACTGCAAAAATTACTAAAATGTGAACCAGAAAAATGAAGTGAGCACATGCTTTTGGAAAAATGGTGCTTATAGAGGTGCTTAAAGCAGAATTGCTACAAACATTCAATTTATTTAAAAATACACTGTCTGTAATGTACAATAAAGCGACGCACAATAACAAAAGTGCAATATAATGAGGTATGCTGGTATACTTTCTTTCATTCTGTGAAACTGATTTCCATATTATCATATCTTCACTAATGTCCAATTGTCTTCTTAGTATTTAACACAACACTTGGTATTCTCTTTTTAAATGGAACTTTTCCAAAAAAGGAAATGAATTGTTTGAAGTATTCCTACCTGAATAATATGGTTTGATCAAGCTCCTTCTCTCTTATCTCTATCTCATCTTATGCCTATTAAGACCCAAAATCTATCCAAAAGTAATTTCTAGTCGTAACATAAGGACATCATTCTTAATCCTTTCTCAAAAATTCCTATTTTTTAATCTCATATGCATTGACTATTTTATAGCTGTGAATTTATTTTTTCTCATTTACATAATGTAAAGTTTATTAGCTTTTATAAATAAATCTGGTACACCATTATTTCACCTTTGAAACCATGAACTTGAAATAACCCAACATTGATATTAGAATGTTTCCCAAATATCTTACTCTTCAGCCACCTTCACAATTTTTTCAAAATGTACATATTCCCTAGGCTTAATACTTCTCTTTAAATAGGTTTACTTTTTATATGAATATTATAAATGGGAACTGTAAATAATTACTCAATATTACTTGCCAGAAATAGAAAGTAACCACAAAAATAAGCACAATGAAAACAAATAAATGATTTAAGTCTACTTAGATACTAGCTACTTTCTGTGGTTTAGACTTCTCCTAAAAAGAAAGTTTAACTAATGTTGGCAGGGGATGACGACTAGCACTAAACTCAACCTTTCTCTTTGATTTAATTTAAACAGAAGTACTAAAAGAAAAGTGAACAGAAAACACACATTTGTAGTGCAATGCAATTTGCTCTGTGGTTCAAATAGGCTTAAATCAACTCCATTACCACTATGGTAGGCATTCATCTTTTGTGGTCACAGATCTAACCTGCAAGTCTCAGTTTGCAGTTGAAGAACCACAGACCTATAGGATTGAGAAACTTGCTCAGGGAATGCAGGTCATCTAATTTCCAAACTGGAATTCTTTTCACTGCTTCATACTTTCTCATCCAAGTATCAAAACTTGAAGCTGGTCCAATACAAAATTGTATATCCTACATTTCAGTTTATTTTATTATATTGAATTGTATCACATTAAAAAGATTATTCTTAAAGTACTAATAAGTAACATATATTGAGTATTCTTGCTTTGCAGCCCTCATATAAACTCTACTAGGTAGCTGCTATCATTTTCTTCACACACTAATGAGGAGACCAAAGCTTAAAAATAGATTAACATGCTGAATTTTCTTAGTTCTTAGTTTTTGCTGCACAGCAAGTGAACATTGAGGTTGGAGATACAGGGAGAAGAGACAAATGGTTGAATATATGTATAAATCTCTGCACCCAATTCTGAGCTCTTAACCACCACAATATACTTACGACGCATTTTCATTTGATTATTGGGATTTTTATTAACTGAGGAATGGCTATTGATGTTAGATTGCATTATTAAAATCCACTTTGTGCCCTTCTTAAGTGTGTAATCTGAAGTTGGAGTTTAAAACGGAAAAAAATAAACTGCATCCTAGAATTTCCCAGCAATTACAACCATGCCCATATTTGCCTTGGGATTTTTGAAAAGTAGTTCAACACAAATCATGGGCAGTATCAGGAATCCTTCAGTGTGTCCCATTTATTGTTTGTTTGTTGTTTCTTTGTTTATTAAAGACAAAGTCTGGCTCTGATGCCCAGGTTGGAGAGCAGTAGAGCAATCATAGAATCAAAGCTCACTGAAATCCTCCCACCTCAGCCTTTCAAGTAACTAGGGATACAGGCACACACCAACAGACCCAATTAGTTTTTGGCTTTTTCTTTTTCTGGTATATAGACAGGGTCCCAAACTCCTGGCCTCAAGCAGTCCTCCTGTCTTTCTTCTAAAGTGCTGGCATTATAGATGTGAGGCACCACACCAGCTCCATTCATTGTTTATTTGTTCCAAACTCAAGAACTCTTGAGCTACTGATAAAATCAATCAAGTAACTCTGGAAATGCTCCCATTGGCTCCGATTCTGCAGGTATGTAGAGTAAGAATCTGTTGAGGTATGTGATGAAGGCAAGAAAGATATTGGTAGGGAGTTTGCTAATGGTATGAGAGAAATTTTCCCCTAGCGATAAGCCTCTAACCAGTAAGCCAAGAAGAGGGGAGACCAGACTGTGATAGTGAGACAGTCCTGTGCAGGACAAGTCCAACTTCATTCCCTCTTGTCTCAAGGCAACTCTAAACTATAAACAGGCATTCACTTACTAACCAGGAAATGCAATTTCACAGAGACTAGGACCCAATTAAACCCATGAAAATGCCCCTTTTTCCCATCCTAGGTCATCTTAAATTCTGTAACTTCTCCTCTAACATAAGAAGACAGAACTTTGTCACTGAAAAACTTAGTTCCATAGCAATGAGAAATCTAATCCCTAAGACCTCCTTACTTACTGTCCCAGACCCCCAAATACATTTGCAAATGACTTCTAGGCAAACACAAAACACCATATACTGTTTCTGGTATAATCATTAAGAGTATTTGGCATAATCTGTCCCTTTGGGGTCTTTCCATAGTAACCCTTACTATGCTCTGAATGTATCCCTCAAAATTCATGTGTTGGAAACCTAATCCCCAAACCAGTAACACCAGCAGGTGGGTTCTAATGGGAGATGTTTAGGTCATGAGGGCAGAAAAATGAAATGAATTAATGCCACCATATGAAGAATTTGGGAATGAGTTTGTCCCTTTATCCTTCCGTTATGTGAGGATGCAGCAAGAAGGCCTCCCCAGATGCCAATGCCTTGATCTTGGACTTTCCCGCATCCAAAGCTGTGAGAAATAAATTTTTGACCTTTAAAAATTACCCCATCTGTGGTACTCTATTACAGCAGCACGAACAAACTAAGACATGATGAGTTTCTTGCTTGCTGGATTGAAGCCCTAAGTGTGTGCTGCTTGTAAAACTCTTTCTAATTTTCTAAACTCTTTGCTACTTGTAAGCATTCACTTAGAATATTCTTCTTCTTGCACAAAAGAAAAAAGATGGATGCACTTTATGTCTGAACTATCATTTCTGATTTCTGATTTCTTCAAGAATCCCTGGGGATTTTTAGCTAAGAATTTTTAGCTAAGAATTTCTCCAAAAATGTTTTTAGCAGAAGTTTTACTAAGTCCTTTAATTTCCTAACTGTATGTAGGTCATTCTCAAATATGCTTTGCACTATGCTAGTTGGAAACTGAATAGACTTGGGGCCATGCTAACTTTTTAAATTGCTTACTATGCCCGGTTTAAATCTAGTAATTCTTGAAGAAGGTCCAATCATGCACACTGTAGAATCAACTCTTTCATTTAGTATTCTCTTTGTAAACCAGGGAAAATGAGTCTGTTCTTAGTCCATCATTCAAAAGATTTATGACCAGGTTTTTGGGCTATTTTTATTCATTTAAAAATTCTTAGCCTGCTAAATCTAAATGGAGTTCCTAAACTCAAATGACCAAAAAAATTGCTATAAAAATAAAATGCTTAAATAGACTATAATAAAATAATCTCTTTTGCACAGGAGGCTTAAACACTTAGATTAAACAAACTAAACAATATGAACAGGAAAATCTTTGGTTAACTAGATTAGCTATTATTCAATTATTTTAACAAATATTGACTGAGGACATGAGTATTATGTGCAAAGTATTATGTTGGAAAATATGGGAGAGAGATGGGTACAAAATGGCCTGTTCTCTTAAAGAGTTTGCAATCAAGTTAGGGATATATGAGCCATTCATTAATTCCTGTAACACAAAGTGTCATTGCCTTAGACATGTGACCACTAATGGCTTTGAAAGTTTAGAGGAGAAAGGGATTATATCTGGCTAGGGAAATAAAGAAGTACAGCAAAGCAGATAGGATTTGTAGTAGATGGGCCATGATCGATGAGGATGAAAGGAAGTCTATCACAAAACCAAAACAAAACGTAGATACATAGTGTTATTTTAGGAAAATGGAATGTCATGGTAAGGCTAGAAATGGCAGAAGCAGCACCACACAAATGGAGTGTAAAATTTGTGGCAGAGGCAGTGTGGGTTAAAAGCTTATCCCTAATGGTAAAAGGTATTCATTTAATTCATTTATCCATTCAAGAAATATGAGTTATGCAGTTCTTATATATCAGGCATTGTACTTGGGGATATAGCCACAAAAAAAATTAAATGGCTCCATGCACAGAGCTGATAAACCAGAGCAAACGATCCTTAGAACATGCTATTTTTACTCAGACATAAAGGATGTGTGGCAAAGGAAGGATGGGGTAGGGAACAGAATAGAGAATGTCAGGCTGTGAAAATTGCCTGGGAATGGACCCAGAACCTAAATAAAATTTGGGGCCTAAAATAAGATTTAAGGTTATAGAGGTTCAATATTAAAGCGAAATAAAGTTTTTCACTTACCTGTTTATCATATTTTTTTCTTCTAATTCTGTTTGTTTAAAAATGCACATATTTTCCTTGCTTATAACTTTTTACAAACTGATAGGAAACTTCTTTATTATGAAAGTTTGGTAACTTGGAATCTCAGAGAAAAAAAATCAGCAATCCAACAAGCGAGAAACCCATCATGTCTCTAGAAAGGCTAAGATAGTAGGACATGAAAAAATCTGACCTAGCTGCAGAGTTTTCTCAGGAAACAGAAAGAATGTAATATTCGGGAAAAGCTGAACATTAATAAAATATCTTATTCTGATGCACATTAAGGAGGAAAGAGAAGTCATAAATCTGGATCAAAATGTATTACTTTGAAATAAGCTTAAGAGATGACTTTGATTTATTATTCAAATTCATTCTAAAAGTATTTATTAAGCATGGCTATTTTTGACCAAGACCTGCACAGGACCCCCGAAATAAAGTAGTTTAAAAAATAGATATAGTACTTTCTCTAACAAAGCTTACAGAATCATGGAGAAGACAGATATTGTCCAAGCAGAAAAATGCACATAAAAGGTGTTGCTATAAAAAAGTGCCATGAAGAAGATGCACACAAAGCTGAAAGACAATACAGGAAGGGCATTTGATGCAGTCAGAGAGTTCAAGGAAGATCTGCCTGAGGAAGGCCTAAGTGACTTGAAATATAAAGGATAAAAATTAGGTACGTAGGCATGAAGGGGAAGAAGCAGCCCTTGAGACAGAGTGATCAATAAGGACAAAGTTGCCATGGTAGGGACAAGCATGACAAATGCACAGGACTGAAAGAAAACCAGGAGTAAGGTAGGAGTGGATGTGGGTAGACCAAAGGGAAGGCATGTAGTTAAGATAAAAAATAATGGCGATTTGGACCAGGGTGTTGGTGGAGTCAGGATGCAGAGAAGCAGTCAGATTATGAACAGTTCTCTCTCTAATCAAATCCCTTAGCTTTTGAGGAGGATACAAGTCCCCAAGTTACCATGAACTGGCTCTGTCTTCTCTACATTTCCTTAGGATTCTAAGTTTTAACCATGGAAAATTGTGGAGAAGGTCATAGCACTATAACAAAACCCAGGGCAGCTGGAATGTATGAGAACAGAGACATACACAGAATGGGGGTCAGAGAGAGCTAGATGGCCATGTTTTAAGGCACTTGGACCTTATTCTAAGGGCCTTGGGGAGCCAACAAAAGTTGCTAAGCAGGGGACTGTGATAATGAAATTTTACCTTTTAATAAGTTTATAAGTTTTTAACTGCTGAAGAGTGAGAATTACCGAACGTTTTTCAGCATGCAAGTAGCTAGTTCTTAAGAAAATTAACCTGACAACATTGTGTAGAGAAGAATCTAGAAATAAGAAAATCAATTGAAAAGCTATTTTGATAGTCTAAGAGTGGGAAATGGTCAAAATTAAGCACTGAAAATGAAATATTTTTTAAAAGAATAAAAGATGAAGATTCAGGAAATAGATAATTAGTTTTTCTTTAGAAGCCTATATAACTGTTTGGCACTGTGTTTTAGAGTCAACCTCCTAAAATGTGATTCAGATAATTGAGGAAGTTTAAGGTAATATATGTAAATGAAACATATTATTTCTTATAACTGCATCAGTTTGTCACAGCAAGTCCAAGGGTATGGAGTAAATTTGTCATCTACATATGTATTAATATTGATGTTGTTTGGGTGTGGAAATGGACTAGGGGAAGTTGAAATGGGTGGCAGAATAAGTTAGATTTCTGTGGATACAGCACACCTCTTCTATGTCAGAGAAATGTGAGTCCATAATTCAGGAGTAAGGGACTTAGTGAAGTTACTTCATAAGTAAGAACAGCTTAATAAAGGGCAAAAGGTAAGTGCATCAGAACCTACGAAAGGATTGCTTTCTGTCCATCACAATGAGACCTGAAAAAAATCTCCATTCAGCCTTGAATTGCACCTGCCATTCCATTACCAGTCAAAAGTTACACTTGAAATTTGAGGTAAATGAGAAGTCCTTTCAAGTTTTAATTTTAGAAATGTAGGACTCCCTTTACACTACAGGAGTAGCAGAGAATCCAAGGCTCTTAGGAACTCCTCTTTGCAGACCTTTCTGGGAGCTTATCCTATAAGCACGGGCTGGAAGAAGTCACAGCCCCACCCTTCTAGGTGAACTTCATATTCTTTCTTTCTCTTCCACAGCAGGTGGCTTCCTGAGAACCGTGAGGTAACTTTATCGATGTTTTGAGGACAAAGGATCTTGTGTTTGACAAAGGTTTTTTGAGGAGATGTTAAATGCTGGACAGAACATCCCAGCAGGTCCACTGGTCCTATTTTTCCACCCACTGCTGCACATCAAACAAGGATTTGCTTAAGATTACCTTGGCAGACTTTCTCATTATTAGATATTTTTAGGGGAGGGATGGTGGGGGGCGGGGAGCTGGGGAGATATTTTTACAATCTTCTTTAAAGAAATATAAAATTATATTTGTGTGGGGAAAATTGTTACACCACAGGTTCAGTAATTGCTGCACATTTACAATGCTTTAATACTACAGGAACTCACAATAAAAATGATGGGGATTTCATTTCCAGTGGAGAGTCGGGTGAATTTCCTTTGCACTCCCTCTTCACTAAACAAAGAATAATAAAGCAATATTTCAAGTGTAAGCTTGGACACTATCATTCTAAACTGGGAAAGAAACTTCAAATGTCCAGAATGGAGACAAATCTTTTCCAAGAATTATATTTGCAGAGAAGTATGTGGTTTTCCATAGTAAAGAAACACCAAATAAATAATACTGTTTGAGCATGTTCTTTTTATATTAATGATATTCTAAAATAATATCTAGTTAAAATAGTTTTTAAATAATTAACAAACCAAATATACAGTCTTTACTAAATATATGACATAAAATATGCTTTCTGAGATATGCAATTAAACATCGAGTTATAGCCATGCATTTCTATTTCTCCAGGCATGATCTAGTTTTATCAAGATATCAATGTTCTTGTAGTGGGCACTACTCCTAGCAAATAGAATCTCAGAATTTCTCACAGCCAGACTTCCTATTTACCCTTTCCTACTTAAAAAGTGCTTTAATTAATTTTCTGATGATTTTTCCCACATAGAAATGGAACTCTGTCCAATTTTATAATGTGACTATAATACAACATTGAATTTCATGTATGTAACTACATATGATTTTAATTTAACTTCTGAAATACATCAGTGTTAAAGTGATTGGTAACTACATGAGATGAGAGTGACAGAAATATTGCAGTCTCCAGGTAAGAAACAAATATAAAACTTAATTTCAGGTTTGGGGTAAAATTATTGATTAAAATCTCATTTACAATAGACCTGTCTTTAATAAGACTGGATTAAATCAGCTTTACCTTCTCCATACAGAAAATCGCTCTTGCTTTTCTTAGGCAACAATTCTAATTAGAATAACCACCCTCATATACCATTTGTTCAATCGCTTCCCTTTCATTGCAGTCACTAAAATATGTACCCTTTGATTAAATGGCCATGGCACTTTTGAGCATTTATGATCCTAATTTAAAGGAGAAATATATTAAAACTGTTCCAAAACACTGAACTTTTTTATTTACATTCTTTACAAAGATGAGATTGGAAAGGTTTTACATTCTTTTATAAAGGGCTAACTAAAAACAGAACTGAAATTACAATGAGACAAAACTTGAATATGTTATTCTTTTAAAAGGAGGACAGAAATTATATTTATGGATGATTTCAGCTTCTTCTTTTGTCATGTAATGATTAAAAACTTGACAGGAATAATGAATTTGTGTTAGGTTTTGTGTTAATTTTAATAGGATAATCAAAGAAGAATTGTTATTCCCAGTATTCAGAGAAAAATAAAGCTGCTCCCACAGTGTTGCTCTAATTTATAGCTCAAGCTTCAAATGACATGATTTGAAGATCTATATGATGCAAACTACTCAAAAAGTACCAAATGTTAAGAAAAATCCAACCTAAGTCACCTCTATCCCCCTTAGTTTGAAAACTCAAGTCATGATTAATAGAGTGGGTCATTTGTTCATTCAAGCATTTTTTCATTCATTCAGAAAGAAGCTCTCAAGGACCTACATGCAGTGATAGGCACTGGGGCATTAAAATGGCATTCAGGAAACCATTTCTACCCTCAAAGTCTATGGGAGAAGGCAGGATTGGGGGGAAAATCAACAACGTATTATGAAAAGTCCCTTCATCCAAATATGTACAAAGTGCTGTGGGAACACAGAATCATTTACTTACTGGGGATGTGAGACTTTGAAGAGGATAGCAAATTGAGCTGTCTTAAAAAAATTCCCTCTCAAAAAAGGTATGTTGTGCCTCTTTAGGACTTAACAGGGTTTATAAATTCAAGGTTCTAGAGTCAGCAGGTAATATAAATGAGTGAAGACCATATTCTGTCCTGAAGGGGCAGTGATACAATTATTGTGTAAGAAATGCCACCCAAGCAATACTAGATCTTTCAATTTTCCAAAAGAAACTTGAAATCCAGATTTTTAAATATTGGCTAGCTATCAATATTTTGAAAAGCCCTATTTTAGTTCAGGCTGCTATAACAAACGCTATATACTGGTTGTCTTATAAATAATAGAAATTTGTTTGTCACAGTTCTGGAGGCTGGAAGTCTGAGATCAGGGTGCCAGCACCATCAGGTTCTGGTGAGTCCTCTTCCAGGTGGCAGACCGCCCACTCCTCACTGTACCTTCACATACTGGAAAGAGTGGGAGAGACCTCTCTGGGGTTTCCTTTGTGACAACAGTAATCCCATTTATGAGGGTTCCATCTGCATGGCCTAAATCACCTCTCAAAGCTTCCATCTCCTACCTAATACCATCACATTGGGGGTTTGGGATTTCAGCACTTAAGTTTTGAGGAGACACAGAAATACAGTCCGTAACACCTTCTGTTAGACAAAGGAAACGCCTATGGGACAGATCAGCCTACTGGCCACTGGTGTGCAACCTCTAGTTTATCAGGTGACAAATGGATAAGAGCTCATGCACTGTTATTTGTAGACTGTTTCTGTCATAAAAGCTCTGAGCTATAAAAAATTACTCATATTTTCCACATTTGTGGGAACTTCCTACAAACATCCAAGATGCTCCAACAATGCAAATTTTAGAAATACATAACCTGGTGGGAAAGAACGATGACTCTTTTGGAGAAGCTTCAACCTTCTAATAGAGTACTATTTCATTTAAAAAATAATATTTTAGATAGTCTAAATAGACTTTGGTAGGCATAAAGAATTAAAGTAACTCCTAAAGCAAAGCAATTGATTTCTTTTAGAGCTACAGCTGAGACCCACTGGCAGCTATTCATGGAAGCAGCAGGCCAGGTCTTTATCAGTCCTACACAGCCACCTGATTCATGTTTCTTTTCTATGAAACAATCTCTCCTTGGGAACTTAAGCATGCCTTCAGCACAGGAGTAAGCAAGAAACATGCCATTTGTGAACAATGCATCTTCATGAAGAAAAGAAATTATCTGAATTTTCACTATTATAAGCAAAGCAGATGGAGTGCAAATTCATAGTTGAGATACTTTTAAGTGCTTAGCCACACAAAGGGCCATGATTTCATGGTTTCAACCTTATTGCTATTATTAGTTTTTTAGTTTTTAGAGAGGCAGCATAAGGGAAAAACAGCAGCAAAAAATTGAAATGGCATCAAATGAAGCATAATTCTAATAATCCTATGAAGCACAATTCTGCAGTTTTTGCAGAATGTACTAACATCCCACTCACACAGATGTCACTGAAAGTAACCAGTCAACAAGTGAAAGTGGGTTCTGTGAGGAACCATATGATCAGCCAGAAACAAAGTTGTATGAATGCAAAAAAACAGTTTCAGATCCAGCTATCAAATTTTGCAAAGCTTGGCAGTGCTGTGGAATTATTTTGTTTGCTTCTCCCATTAATTCTTAGGTTTTAACTTTGAAGAGCTCTTTGGAAAGAAAGAAAAGGGGAATGAAAAAAAGAAAAGTAAAGAAAACTATTATTCCATTCCATACTATTGGACTGTCTTATTTCTAGTTATGACCACTGGAAAGTAAACTGAAGTATATCCTTTTGTGAATGAATCAGTACTTGATAGACAAATAATATTCACTAGAGTTTTGACAATAATGTGGGGGAAAAGGCCCTCGTTTTATTACTAGTGTACTTAGTGGAAATTTTGAGAAAGGAAATGTGACATTGTATATTACAAAATCTTTTAAGTCTACACTTTGAATACAAGTTGACCAAGAATTTATCCTAAAGACATAATGTAATAAATTATTTCTTATCACTAATAATGGAAAACAAACTGTCATCAATAACGAATTGGGTTAAGTAAATCATCATACATTCATACAATGGTATGTCCTTACAATGAGATAGATCTTTACATCTTGTAACATGAAGAGCCACTATCTATAGCATATTGTACAGTAGTGAACAAAGCAAATTTAGACTAGAATGTGCAGTATTATATATATATGTATGTACACACATGTATACATATGCATATATATACACACATATATACATGTGTACATACACATATGTATGTGTATATATATGTGTGTGTGTATATATGTGCATATATAATGCATTTTTTAAAGATAAATGTTAGGGAGAACAGAAGAATAATATAAACAAGACAAGCACAGCTTTCCAGGGGGCTGGGGAGGGAAAAAGGAACTGGTGAATTTTGGTTCTATGTTACTCGGGCAATGTTTAACTTTTCTAAACCATGTGTAGCCAGCTTATTAGACATGCTGGATTTGGAAAGTTGTATCATTTTTCTCCCATCACATCCTTCAAACTGGACCTATGGGATTTTCTTCCCCATGAGAGAAAATAGGGTCATTCCCATTGTTTATCCCATCACTTTCATGTATTTGAACAATTTTGTTTTTAATTTTTAAAATTTCACTTCTATGTAATTGCAAACCTTAATCTCTCATCCTAATAAAGCCTCTCCCTCCCCTGGTGCAATTCTAATCTCAATGGTGGGGAAGAGAAGTGACAAAGAAGGGGCCTAGTCTGCCTTTTCATTCCCCTTGTCCTACCTCTCTCCTTCTATTTCCTGAACTGCCTCTCTTTCCTCCAGGACTGCCATAGTGGGTAGAAGGCTGAGGCGTAAAGGGACAAAACAGTTTTTCTTAGCTGGCACAGGCTATCTCCCTCTCTCAGCTCTCCTGTACTCTGCTACAGCAGGCATTCAAATGTTGCTCTATCACACTGAATGCATTTGTCCATTCCTCACACCCTCACAAGGCAAGGGCCGCCATACTGCCCTTGGCACCGAACCCTGGCTGGCCCCCGGGAGCCACCCTGAGCCTCAGCTCTCAGTGTGCACTTCTGGCCCCTTTCTGCTGATTTTCCTCACTCCTGCAGGAAAAGCTCTCCTGAAGGAGATCTTCAACAGACCATTCAAGCCCAGAACGACCAACCATTCATTCTAGTTTTCTTAGCATGGCCTCAGTTTATACCCATTGTCCTGGCATAATTTTTAATATCACCCTTTCACTTTCAAAATTGCCCTGATTTAAATAATGAATTATATAATTAACAATTGGTAACATCTAAGTAATGTTTGTCAAAGTAGTCATCTATCGGTGTTAAATTTCTTGATTTTGATAATTTTATTGAGGTTCTATGGGCCAATGTCCTTGTTCATAAAATAAATAACAAAGCAATAAGACATAAGAGACATGATAACTATAACTTACTCTCAAATGGTCTGAAAAAAAAACTTTATATACAGAGAGCGGGAAACGGGGAGAACGATAAAGAAAAAAATCCCAAAAACGTAAGGCGTACGTGGCAAATGTTAGCAGTTGATTAATCTCTCTAAAGGGAACACAGAGTTCTCTAAGTTAGACTGCAATTTTGGGGTAAGTTTTAATTGTTTCCAAATAAAAAAAAACTTCAAAACCATTTCATGATTACCATATTCATTTTTGGCTCTCTTCTGCAGTAATCACTCGGTCAGAAGAAACAGTTGCAGCTGAACAGGCTGTCTTCAAAACTGCCCTTGCCTCACTCTGCCATCAAAGGCTACTTTTTGACCTTGCCCATCAAGAGCTGTCTGACATTTTTACCTTGCCCATCAAGAGCCCCCCTATCCTCAGCGGACACAAGTCAAGCCCTCCAAGTGCTTACATGGCTAGCAGCACAAGCGAGGCCTAAAACTGCAGCCCACCGAGCAACCACCAGGAGAATCTGAGGCCAGCCCCTTTTTTTTGCAAGTGCTGTCTCTCCAATGGGTTTGCTCACTACATCCAAGTGGGGGTGGGAGGGAGAGGAGATGTTGAATAGTTGAATGCCACTACTCTCTCTTCTTTTATGATTTCCCCTCAGAAAATGAGTTTAAAATGCTCTTCTATAGACTTCTAGAAATGACGTGCCCTGGAGCAACCTAGTTTTTCTCAGCAAAATCTATACAGATATATCTAACTCCTTTTCTCAGTTGGAACTTCAATAAAAATTCAGCCAAAGTCAATAGGGAAAAGTCCCATTCTATGTCCTATTCCATATATATGACTTCAGTGGCAGAAATATTTAGGAAGATATTTGTATTTCTTTACATCACTGAAAAAGGACAATGAATAAAGCTATCTATGTTTTTACTTTATATTTTTTTCCTTGCATTTCAGGTAGGTAGGTAGGTCTTGCTCTTATGTCAGTGATGTGAAGTGCACCCCCCTTTCTGGCTCTCGTCTGAGTGAGCTTGATGTCACTGATGGGAATCAGAAAGAAATAAGCAGGGCAGGCACAGTCTGATGGGGGCAAAGAAATGGATACAGAAAGCAATACAGAGGAAATTGCTTCAAGTTTGGAAAAAAACATGGATTTCTGAGGGTCCTAAGAGTGGCAGAGACCTATGTCCTACTGCCTTATTGATTCTTAGGGAAATACCAGGGTCTAACAAGGGAAAGATGTAGGATGCATCTATAGAGATTGGCCTCAAGGGA
The DNA here is from genome assembly GCF_001604975.1 of Cebus imitator. Classification (NCBI taxonomy): domain Eukaryota; kingdom Metazoa; phylum Chordata; class Mammalia; order Primates; family Cebidae; genus Cebus; species Cebus imitator. The sequence continues at coordinate 1,780,696 of NW_016107526.1, forward strand.
TTCAAAATCTCCAGCCTCATCTAAGAAAGTTAATTTCCCCCCATTTTGGCACGTAAAACATCAGAGTCATCTGCCCAACAGTGACCAAATAGGTTTGGACAAAAATAACAGTAGTAACCCTGAAAAGCTGAAAATTAGGGTCATTTTATCACATAAGATTTTAAAGTGGCCTACATTTATAAAACAAAGACATTTTCTTTTTTGGTAACAAAATATTTGTTGGTACTCAGTCACTTCAAATAGGCATTTTTTAACATTTGTCTCTTGATGGATTTTTACATTTTATTTTTAATTGAAAAATAAAAACTGTATATATTTATGCAACACAATGTGATACTATAATACATGTTTTGCATTATGGAATCATCAACATAACATATCCATCATATCACATAATTATCATTTATTTGTGGTAAGAACATTTAAAATCTACTCTTCAGATATGTTAGCACACGCTGTTATACTACCACTATAAGGAAAGTCTCCTTTATAAAGGTGGGTTTTTAAATTATAGATATAAAAATATGATCCTCCATATAGGCATACCTTGGAGATATTGTCATTTTTGTTCCAGAATATCATAATAAAGCAAGTATCACAGTGAAGTAAGTCACATGATTTCCCCCTGAATATGAGTTATGTTTATATTATATTGTAGTCAAAGAGTATAATAGTATTATGTTTAAAAAGTATATACACCTTATTAAAAAATATTTTATTATTGAAAAAGCCTAACAATCATCTGAGCCTTCAGAAAGTCTTAAAAATGTTTGCTGATGGAGGGACTTGTCTTGATGGCTGCTGATTGATCAGGGGTTATGGTTGCTGAAAGTTGGGGTGTCCGCAGCAATTTCTTAAGGCAAAAATGTTAATTGGTGACATTGACTGTTCTTTTCATGAAAGATTTTTCTGCAGCATGTGATACTGTTTGAAGGGATTTTACCCCATAGTACAAGTTCTTTCAAGCTTGCAGTCAATCTTCTAAAATCCTGCTGCTGTTTTACCAACCAAATTTAAGAAGTATTCTAAATCCTGTCATTTAACAATATTCACAGCATCTTCACCCAAAGTAGGTTCCATCTCAAGAAATCACTTTTTTTGCTCATCCATAAGAAGCAACTTCTCATTCATTCAAGTTTTATCATGAGATTGCAGCAATGCAGTCACATCTTCAGACTCTACTTCTAATTCTAGTTATGTTGCTGATTCTACCACATCTACTGTTATTTTCTTGACTGAAGTCTTCAACCCCTTAAAGTCATATGTGAGAGTTGGAATCATCCTCTTCTAAATTCCTGTTAATGTTGATTTTTCAATTCCTCCCATAAATCAAAAATGTTTTTAATGACATCTAGAATAATAAATCTTTTAGAAAAGGTTTCAATTTACTTTGCACAGATCCATCAGAGATATCACTATCTTTGGCAGCTATAAACTTATTAAGCATATTTCTTAAATAGTAATACATGAAGGCAAGCTTACTCCTTGATGTATGGGCTGCAGAATAGATATGTTAGCAGTAATAAAAGCAACGTTAATCTCCTTGAACATCTCCATCAGAGCTCTTATTACTAGGTTCATTGTCAATGAGCAGTAATATTTTGAAAGAAATCTTTTTTTCTGAGAAGCAGATCTCACAGTGGGATTAAAATATTCAATAAATCATGCTGTAAACAGATAGGGTATCACCCAGGTTTCGTTATTCCATCTATAAAGTATAGGCAGAGTATATTCAACATATTTCTTAAGAGCCCTAAATTTTTTTAAAAAGTATGAGCATTGGCTTTAAAAAGAGTCACCAGCTGCATTATCTTCTCACAAGAGAGTCAGCCTGTCCATTGATACTTGAAGCCAGGCATTGACTTCCCTTTTCTACAGATGGTCAATCTAGATGGCATCTTCCAAGAAAAGGTTGTTTCTTCTACATTGAAAATGCATTGATTAGTGTAGCCATCTTTATCCATCATTTAGCTAGATCTTACGGATAATTTGCTGCAACTTCTACATCAACATTTGCTGCTTTATCTTAAACTTTTAAGTTATGGAGATGTATTGTTTCCTTAAACCTTCTGAAAGAACCTTTGCTACCTTCAAACTTTTCATCTACAGCTTCATCTCTCTTAGTCTTCATAGCACGAAGACGGTCAGATCCTTGCTATGAACTAGACTTTTGTTTAAAGGAATGTTGTAGCTGGTTTGATCTTCTATGCAGACCACTAAACCTTTCTCTGTATCAGAAATAAGACTGTTTCACTTTATGATAATTCATGTTTTTACTGGAGGAACACTTGTAATTTCCTTTAAGAAGTTTTCTTGGGCATTCACAACTTGGCTAATTGTTTGTTACAAGAGCCCTAGCTTTTGTTCTATCACAGCTTTCAATATGCCCTCCTCACAAAGCTTAATTTCCTAGCTTTAGATTTAAAGTGAGAGATATGTAATTCCTCCTTTCACTTGAACACTTAGAGACCATTTTAGGGTTATTAATTGGTCTGATCTCAATATTGTGTGTCCCGGAAAATAAGAACCCTAAGGAGAGAGAAAAAGATGATGTAGCAGGGCATCAGTGGAGCTGTCAGAACACACACAGCATTTATCAATTAAGTTTTCCATCTTACATGGGCACAGTTTGTGGTGCCCCAAAACAGTTACAACAGTAACTTCAAATATCATTGATCACAGATCACCAGAACAGACCTAATATCAATGAAAATGTTTTGAATATTGAGATAATTACCAAAATGTGTTATAGAGACGTTAAGTGAGCACATGCTGTTGAAAAAAATGGCAGCAATAGCCTTGCTTGTTTAATGCAGGGTTGCTAGAAACCTTCAACCTATAAAAAACAAACAAAACCACAATATCTGCAAATAACAGTAAGACAAGGTATGACTGTGTATTGTTAAATGTGTTAAATCCTTCAATGACTCTTATGCCTAGACATTGATGAATCAGCCTCAGAACCTTAACTTAAAATTTAAGGACCATGAACAGGTATCTTCTGTACCAATTTGAGTCAGCACGAGTGGCAACCCACCTTTGGTACAGACATTAACAGCCATCATCCACCTTGAAGGATTAGATGGTGGTCATAGGGACAGGGATGAGGATGAGCTAAAGCTCTTATCTTTGGCAGGAAGCCAGAGGAGGCTTAGGAAATAACTGCCTTGTGATTACTGGAACTTGCTCTCAATTCTGTGCACATTCTACCTAAGCTTCAGTCGTATTTTTGCTCTTCATTTTTCCATTAACTTCGCAATAACAAGACTGCATGTTTTATGTAATTGATATTTTGGGCCCCATTTTGAGGTTTATGTGGAGGTTCAACTGTATCATGACACACATGCTAGAAAGACTAGACCACTGAAGTACACTGTATGCCTATGGTGACTAAGTAAACTTCATCAGATGATTATTACACTAGCCTTCCATTGGTCTGTTGCCATCTGCTCTTGCCTCTCTTTTTATCCTTAACAAGCATTCAGGGAAATTCTGTTAAAATATCAATTAGATTTAATCTGCTTAAAACCCTCAAAAGGCATCTCATCTCACTCACATGATGATAATCACACAGTACCTGCAAAGGCTTCTGTGATGACGACCTCTACCCCATCTCTGGGGCCTTATTTCTTTTCTTTTTTTTTTTTTTTTTTTTTTTTTTTTTTTTTTTTTTTTTTTTTTTTTTTTTTCCTTTCTTTTTTTGAGTCAGAGTCTCCCTGTGTCACCCAGGCTGGAGTGCAGTGGCATGATCTCAGCTCACGGCAACCTCTGCCTCCTAGGTTCAAGTGATTCTCTTGCCTCAGCCTCCCGAGTAGCTGGGACTACAGGTACCCACCACCACACCTGGCTGATCTTTTGTATTTTTAGTAGACGGGATTTCGCCATTTTGCCCAGGCTAATTTTGAACTCCTGGGCTCAGGCAATCCACTTGCCTTGGCCTTTCAAAGTGCTGGGATTACAGGCGTGAGTCACTGTGCCCGGTGGGGCCTTATTTCTTATTATTCTCTTCATCACCTTGCTAGAGCCATGCTGGAATTATCTGACCATGCCAGGTCTCTCTGGCCTGAAGCTTGGGTATTTAATTTTTTCTTTGCTTCAAATGCTTTCCCCTCAGACATTTTATGAAAATGTCTCTCACTTCCTTTAGGGTTTACTCAAAAAGTATCTTGTGAGGGCAAACTTCTCTGACTGACCTTCTATCAAAATTTTGATATTATACCGAACACAGCACGTATCCTTCACATCCTGGATTTTTTTTCTCCTTAGCACTTATCATCAGTATATTATATATTTTATTTATATTGTTTACTGTTTGTCTTCTTCAGTGTAAATGTTTGAGAATACAGATGTGTTGATTTTGTTGAATGCCATGTCCCTAGCTCCTAGAAGAGTCCCTGGCACACAGTAGGCACTAAGTAAATAACTGTAGAACACATGTATAGATGGGGAAGTGCTCTACTCAGTGGTGTGGTAGCCAAACCAGAAACACTGGCATCTCTGGGAACTTGTTAGAAATGCAAACTGTTAAGCCTCACCTAGACCTACTGAGTCAGAAACTCTGGAAGTGGCGCCCAGAAATCTGTGTTTTAACAAGCCATTCAGGTGATTTGGATGTACGTTAAAATTTAAAAACCACTGCCCTAGATTTCTGCCTCATCTATGCTATCTTTGGTACTGGAAGCACACATGGTCTCTTTTCAATATGAAGTAAGGCTGATAGCTTTTCTATAGATAGCTATTTACCTGTATATTTGAAATATTTTTCTAATAATCAGTTTCTTGAGAACAAAATCAGTTATTTTATTTATAAAAGATGGAATGTATCTATTACTTTAGGATTCAACCAACTCAATAAAGCAATATATCTATAAAGAAAATGAAACAAACTCAGATGTTTTTTGTAAGTGGTGAATTCTCAGGTTACCTGTAACTTTCATCTGACTTGGCTACAAATCAGAAGTTTCCATGACGCCCTCCTTGGGTTTGAAAATTTGCTAAAATGGCTCACAGAATTCAGAAAGATGCTTATTTACAGTTTCTGGGTTATTATATAATAAAGGCTATGATAAAGGATACAGATAAAGAGGTACATAGAATGAGGCTGAGAGGAGTACCAGCCGAAAGAGCTTTGTCCTGTGGAGTGGAGTTGAGGTGCAGTATCTTCCGAGCACATAGATGTGTTCATCAACCCAGAAGCTCTCTGAACTCTGTCATTATGAATGTTTACGGAGGCTTCATTACATATGAATGATTAATTAAATTATTGGCCATTGGTGATCAACTTACCCTTCAACCCCTCCTCCCTGGAGGTTAGGAAGTGGTGCTGAAAGTTGCAACCCTCTGATCACTTGTTGATTCCCTTGGCAACTCGTTCCCATCCTGATGCTATCCAGCAGCCCACAGTCATAGGGCAGCTCAGTAGCACACAAGAAGACATTCCTTTGGAAATCCCAAGGGTTTTAGGAGTTATGTGCCAGGGAAGAGGAGGCTCAAATATATATGTATTGTTATAAATCACAATATCACAATTACATTTCAAAGAGATAATTACCAGGTCTCTGAGAAAGACATTCCTGGTTTGTAAAGGTACTAAGAGATGATTGAGCTTTTGAAAGATTTACCTACATTTCAAAAAAATAGAGAAGAACTTAGAAGTTTTCTAAAGTAAATACTGGAAGAAAAGGAAGAAGTTTCTTCCCCAGTTTTCAACAGAAAGAATAAACCTCTTATTTTTAATTTGTATTTGCTTTTACATGTTCAAGAATACCTGTGACCATTTCCAAAATCTCATATTTTGAACATTAAATAATCCTTTATCACTGATAAATAAAAATAATATTTAATTCTATCAATCTCTGTATTTAGCAATAGTAATGTTGATGACTACAATGATGGTGATGATTGCTGTTGTTTTTGATCACTGTGTTCAGTAGTAGGCACTGTGTGTTGTGCTTTACACGTTTTCTTTCTATAAGTTAGGACCTATTATTATATTTACTCTACGGATGTAATAATATGAGGAAATGTGCACAGAAAGAAGTAAGTTACTTGCCTTAAAACAACAAGTGATTAAGTGTAACAATGAGGTAGTTCAAACTCCAGAGTCCATGCTTTTAACCTAAGCTCTGCTTCTTCTCACAGAATGTATGTGTCTTAATGGCAATAGAGATAATGGAAGTCATTGATTTTTAGTAAGGGCTCATGAAAACTCGGTTTGATCACCCATGAATGGCAACAGTGGCAAAAACCTGATGATCTGGTTTAGCCCATGCCCCAAGTCTTCAGTTAAGAAACACTACTGGCAGCGGCAGCTAAGGAAAAGGGAAATCTACAAGGCTTGAGGAACTGCTATTTTCCTTAATTCAAGAACTACAAACTTACATGTTCTGAATGGAATCTAAGTAACATAATTTGCACAACTAACTAACCTTTAATTGTGCAAAGTTTTATTTTTGAAAATCTAGATTGTAAAATGGAGTAGGGGGTAGAAATCTTGGGATTTATTGATAAGATTGTTGCGCTTGCCTCAAAGTCCCTAGGTAGAAGGTGCATTGCTGAACTGTGTTAAGAATTAAATAGAGAAAGCGGGAGTAAATCTCCTTATTGCTGACAACCAAATGCCTGCTGACAATGACAAACTATGGGAGAAGGAGTCTCATGGCTCTTTTCTCTGGCAATATGATAAGCTACTGGGTAAACAATATTAAAGGCAGAAGCCTACCTCCAGGGCTTCCCTACGAAGACAGCTTGGGTCTCTGACTGTGTTTCCTTGTTCTTTTGGCACCTCTGGTCAGATGGGGCTAGAGGCTGAACAGATTTAGTAGCATTTTCCTTCTGAATACTGATAAAAGAAATAACATTTAAGAGGTTCACATTTTTACAGCTGCTTTTTTGGAACAATGTTAACGTGAAAGGTTTTGGCAAGAGAAGGAAGGGTCTTTGCCCCTTCAGGGAAAGAATTCATATGGCTATTATTCACAATTCTAAGATATCACAAGAATTTAGGAAGCACTACCCCAGAGTCTCAACTGAGTTTTCAAACTCATCCCAAAAGTAATCAATCATTTTCCAGACTTAGTTTTTTCTGTTACACTTTTGACTGTTAAGAGTCTCCTAGATTTTATTTCCAAATGTGACTTGGCCTGGAGAAATAGTCATCCATTTGTGCTTACCTAGAACATGGCCCATTATACATTACCTTATGTGGGATGAAGAATGGGAGGCTGGGTTTCTAGGCTTTATGGTCTTTTTATATCTTTACTGCAGTAGGAAATATCTTTACCTCTTAGTTTTTGTTTCAGGAAAGCTAGTAGGACTCTGATTTAGGCACAGGATATCAATATCACAGAAAATAGAACACAGAACATATAAAATAGAAAATAGAACATATATCCATGTAGCACACTCATTGTAAACAATGAGAGTTCAACAATAATTCAGACTTCAACAGGCATTGTTATTATCTCTATTTGCTAACAGGAAAATTGAGGTTTATAAAATCAAGGTGACTCAGTGGCTTGGGCAAGTTAGTTTGTAAGTTGCACGAATGAGAATCCTTGGACTTCCCTGACTGTGCCCTTCCTGCTTCATGGCCCCCTAGTGCCTTAGGCCAGGGGTCCCCAACCTCTGGGGCTGAGGACTGGTACTGGTCCCTGGCCTGTTAGGAACTGAGCTGCACAACAGGAGGTGAGTGTAGGAGTAAGTAAGCATTACCACCTGAGCTCCTGTTCAGATCAGCGGCACCATTAGAATATCATAGGCGTGGGCCGGGCGCGGTGGCTCACGCCTGTAATCCCAGCACTTTGGGAGGCCAAGGCGGGTGGATCACGAGGTTAAGAGATCGAGACCATCCTGGTCAACATGGTGAAACCCCGTCTCTACTAAAAATACAAAAAAAAAAAAAAAATCAGCTGGGCATGGTGGCGCGCGCCTGTAATCCCAGCTACTCAGGAGGCTGAGGCAGGAGAATTGCCTGAACTCAGGAGGCGGAGGTTGCGGTGAGCTGAGATCGCGCCATTGCACTCCAGCCTGGGTAACAAGCATGAAACTCCGACTCAAAAAAAGAAAGAAAAAAAAAAAAAAGAATATCATAGGCGTGTGAACCCTGTTATGAACAGTGCACGAGAGGGACTGAGGTTGCACACTCCTTATGACTCTAATGCCTGATGATCTAAGGTCGAATAGTTCCATCATGAAACCATCCCTGCACACCCCATCTGTGGAAAAATTGTCTTTCATGAAACTGGTTCCTGGAGCCCAAAAGGTTGGGGATCACTGCCTTAGACACAGAACATTAGAGCTGTTGGTGAACGGTTCTTTTGCCCATAGCTACCAACTTCTTCAAAATTCTCCTGCAGCAGAAAACATAGGATACTTTTCAATCCCATTCAATTAGGGCAGAGGTTAGAAGCCAAATTGCCAATCATAGTATACCCAAATTTACATTGGGACATTATCATGAAATAGCATTGTTTTTAAAAATATTTACCTGAGAAACAAATTCAATTTGTTTCTGGCATAGCAGGAATGCTCAGCACAAATTGATCTACATGTATAAAGCATTTTCTTATGCTCTAAAACAATGCCTTTAACAAATTTGATAAAGTCAATTGTTTTTTGTAATTTTCAATGGTCACCGAGACACGTCTTATTATTTTTTTATCCTTTGCATACAAACTCCTAACTACAGCAAAGAACTTATCAGGAAAAATATCCTCTTTAAGGAAACTGTCTTTCAATGTCTTCATCAACCACTTGAATCATAAACTGACTAATCTCATGAATTATCAGAAAAACTTGATAAAGCTTCCACTGAGGATCTGATCCCAGTGTTATATTTTCCATTTCCAATGCACCTGATTTACTTATTTTTTGCCTATTAATTAGGCTTCTTTTCTTAGTATTATATTTAGGGAAAGTAAACCTGCAATAAGGCTTCACAAGTATCTCACACCTAAGATATCCAAGCTTCTATATACCCAGTAAGTGTTATATGTTACTTATTACAGAACTTGATAGTTACAAGGATAGAGTGTATCTCCTCTTTTTTCTTAAATATATATAGGAATTTGGAATTGTTTTGTACTCACCTGTCTCTACTATCCCCCCAAGTCCCACAGAATGCCCAGTTAAATTTGAATTTCAGATAAACAATGAATTTTCTTTCTGTTATAATGTGCCCTCAATATTGTCTGAGATATATTTATACTTAAACAGTTATCATGAAGTTGAACTAGACATCTGTAGTTTTATTGGCTAAATCTGGATATCTACAATTGAGTAAGTTGCTGTCTCAATAGTGTCATAGCCTTTGGTCTGAACCTGCCTCTTAGCAGATATAATGCAAAACACATGTCTTTCCACTACCTATTCTCCCTTCCTTTCCATTAGAGGGTACAGGTCAATGGGCTTTCCTCTCTACTGTTTCTTATAGAAGATTCACTTAGTTCTTATAAGAGTAAAAAGGATAGCTAACGTTAAAATTTGAGTTTTAAAGTTTTAAAGACATATTGCTGATATTAATTTATTGTGAGACCTATGAAAAGTACCCTGTAAGTTCTTATTCATTTTATATTGACAGAAAATGGGTTGGCTTTGATTGTTTTGTGAACTCTTCCATTCCAAACATTTTTTGGATATGAGATGCATCTGTTCCATTTCATAAGATGCAGAGATAATTGAGTCTCTATACTAATTACTTAAAAAGAAAAAACAGGACCAGTTTCTATCATTTGTAAGGATACACAGGCATTTCATCACATTCCATAAAAACTATAAGGGCTCCAACTAGTCGAAAAGGGATAAAAATCAACAATAAGAAAGGAAATACAGAATCTGAATAATAAAGTAAGCGAGCTGTAATATATTACATTTAAACAAATGTCAGGTGCAAAGAGAAATTGCACCTGATACTTGTTAAAATAATTAGGAAAACTTTGTTCAACACTATTGCAATCAAGGAGCAAGATTGAACTCAACTCCACTGAAACCAAAAGCAGGAGAGGTTTTAAAAACTGGAATGGGCTAGTGGAAAAGGGCCATGGGACATTAAGCAGAAGGTTAGTCAATGTGATCAGGTCGTCTGTGTTTACTAATGGGTATTGATCCAAAAGGGGCTCCTACCCTCTCACAGAAATTAAATTTCTTAATGATTTTATTTCAGTGGAAGAGCTCATATACAGAAAAGTACAAAACTCTCTTTCACCTATATGGGTGAAAGAGAGTTTTTTATTTTTCAGATAATATACATTGTTTCCTTGTATTGATAAAACATTTATAAAATTTCTCCTGTAACAAAAAACTATGATATATTCTTCAAAATTCTAGATTTAAAGTTGTATTTCCTGATTATAACTCAAATAAATTACAAATATATAATAAAAAGACACTCAAAATATGCCAACTTAACCATTTGCAAATTATCACATTGTCTCTTAAAACTCCTAGATAAAAGAGAAAATCAAAACAAATTTAAAATAATCTAGAAAGTAGTTTTAAAAGAGAATAGTTTAGATAATTACAGACACCAAAAATGTTTTTATCATTTACAATAAAAACTGAAAATAAATAAGCTGAGTATTTAAGAAAATAGAAAATGAAGAGCAAAATATATCAAAGAAGGCAAGAACACAAACTTGAAGATAAAAGCTTAAATTAAAGAAAGTTTCAAAACTAGAAGGAAGTATAAATTAAACCAAAGGAAACTTCAAATAGCTGATTTATAGCAAACTTAATAGCAAAACACCAAAAATAAAAACCATGCCAAAAGAGATGAAAGTATATCAAAACAAAGTGATATCGGCAATTCTATTGCAATGTTAACCAACATTTGAGTGTTTACTGTGTACTTACCATTCTAAGGCCTTAGCATATTATTCATTTAATTATCAATAAAGTAAATCACTTGAAATAGATAACCATTTTACACAACAGAAAACTGCAGTAGTTACACAACATATTTCCATAATAAATTGGAAAATCTAAAGAATAATTTTTATCAAATTGTATTTTTCCAATATTCTCTAATAAGAGACAATATATTAACAGAACAATATCCACAAGATAAATTCATATTGTAATTAAGCTCCAACAATATTTTAAAATACTATATACTGATAGTTTTGTAAAAGTATTATCTAACTTTTAAAGAAAAATAATTTTTCATTATTTTGAAAGATAGGAAATTTTTACCTGCATTTCATGAAGCTAATAAGTCCTTAATACCATAACCAATTAACCTAGCACAAAAAAGAAAACTAGAACAGCTTTGAAAACAATTTTGAAAAAAAAAACAGTAGAGGCCTTACACTTCTCAGTTCAAAACATACTTAATAAAGACTTCAACTAAATTTTTTTGATGTGTGACTGCTGACATTGTTTAAGCCTCTTTCTCTTCTGCTTCACATCTGGGCAAGCTGATAAGAAAATCTGAGCTGCCTCATTTGGAGGGCACCACCAGGAGATTCAAACCAGGAAGTCCTTGCTAATCCCATCCCTTAACTACAATAAAAATCCCAGGCCAGTCTCTTTTTCTTGCTCTATCAAGGCATTTTTAGACAATCTTAGGCCAGTCTTGTTCTCCCCAGAAAGCCTCCTTACGTAAGTAATAAACATTTATATTCTTTGTGGTGTGTGTGTGTGTCACTATTATCTTGATATTTGAATCAACTCTTGAGTTCTGGTCCATCTATTTCAAATCAAGACTGCAATATTGTCATATGAACAGAAATAGATCAGCAGATCAGACTTTTTTATTTTAATTTTACTTAAGTTCTGGGATACATGTGCAGAGTGTACGGGTTTGTTACATAGGTACAATTGTGCCATGGTGTTTTGCTGCACCTGTCAACCCACCATCTAGGATTTAATCTCTGCATACATTAGGTATTTGTCCTAATGCTCTCCCTCCCCTGGCCTCCCACTCCCGACACGTCTCGGTGTGTGATGTTTCCCTCCCTGTGTCCATGTGTTCTCATTGTTCAACTCCCATTTATGAGTGACAACATGCAGTGTTTGGTTTTCTAGAACAGGCATTTTTAATGAATTGATTTTTCTGGCAAAAGTTTCAAGGAAGTTCAATGGTAAAATATTTGTCTTTTCAAAAATTGTATTGGGACAATTAATTATCCATTAGTTCCTAGACCATGAAGAAGTTTATGGAGACTTGATGGAGAAGATTGCACATAACTTGGAGACACTAGACATCATGTATAATGTGGTAAATAAGTGAGGGGTGTTTTTTTTTCCTTTGAGAGAAAGAATGAGTGACTTCATGGATGTATAGCAATTTACTAAAGTGTGTTATAGGATGCTGCTTGAAAATAGACATTCAGTAGGCAACTACATTTATTACATGAATAGTGTCATGCCAATTTGAGAAAGAGAAAGAGAAATAGAGAGAGACAAAGAAAGAGAGAGAACCATGTGTTATATATCTGTACTTTTATAAGAGTCTAGAGATCTATATGGAAAGGCATATATCAGGCTATAAATACTAGTTACCTCAAAAGGTGGGAACAGGGGAATGGGTGGGGAGATTATTTGCTTTTATACATTTTTGCTTGTAATTTTAAAAAGTTTTTGTAACATGCATATGATACAATTTTATTTTAAAATAGCTAATAAATGTATTAAATGAGTTTAATCAGCAAAAAATGTTACAACTAAATGACAAATGAATTTCAAACATCCATTTAGAGCTGTTCAAGAGACAAGAAGAAATGTTAGCATGCACATTCTAAGCTCTCTGTATATAAAGAAAATGCATGCTTTAACTGAAAGACATAAGCAATAGTATTGGCAGCATACTAACAGTCTTCAACAAATGCAGAATCAACCTGCTACCAATTAAAATTAAAAATCTAAGCTTTTGCAAGTGACTTCCAAATATGCCTCAAGACGTTCTTTCTTGACTTCAAACTTTGTGCTCAATCCCCATCTTCACCCTCTAGACTTTCCCCTTTTGACAAAGGCATTAACCAGTAACAGAGCCATTATTTTTGATGCTTAAGTCTAACACAATAATTTCAAATAAGAACTAACATTAGTATAAAAGGTAGAAAGCCACTCTTCCCTGAAATCTCATTATCCAATTCCAGAGACAGGAACAACTACATTATCCCTCAAATGAAAGTAAAATCCCATAGACGTACATCTCAGGTGAATCAATGCAGACAACAGCTACCTTCTTCTTCCTAAGTACTGAACAGGTTATATTTGGTTTCAGCTTAAGTTTTAATAGCTGAGATTTGTTTGATATTGATTATTAGTACAGCAGTAAAAACAAGAGGGGGAGATCTCAGATACTCTGGCTAGAAGCAACCCATATATAGATGGTGACATCCCAGCTGATTATCTATTACTAAAAGCTGGTCTAAAAATGCTTTTTTTCTCATTTCCAAATACCTCCATCATAAAGCAATTCATTTCATACTACAAATGGGAAACATTTCAAGATGATAGTGAGTGCTTCATCTCTGTAAAGAAAAAGCACTTTCTACCTAGATGCATCCTGTTCCAACCCCTGGCTGCAAATGACCAGGTTATCAGAACAAAAAGGTCAGGGAAGAAAGAAAATGTTTTACATGCAATCAGTCACCAATTTTGCTTTTTCAGCAGTAGAACAGATGTGAAATGAGTTTTCTTGGATTGGTATTCCCTGGGTATAACCCAGTGAAACTAAAGTCTGAATGAATGAATAAATAAAAACTCGCTATGCCATTCCTCTGCAACAGTTCAGCTGCTGGGTGACATGACCATTAGTGGATCCTTTTTTTAAAAGAAAAATGGTTTGTATTTTTTTCCTAATAAGGAAAATTTCTTTCTCTGTGTTGTGGATCAAAGCTCAGGCTTTTATTCTGTTCTGCTGGCATTATTTCAAGATTTGTAAAGCTTAATACCCTATTTTCAACATCTGATTAACTCATCACTGGGGAAAATCTGAATTCATCTAGGGAGTGCTGAAAGTAAAAACCAGGATACAACAAAACATTTTAAGTATACATTTTCACTAAAATCTAGATATCTTTTTAAAGGCACAGTCTTGATTTATTGTACTTAGTAAGTACTAAAAGAGAGTTTGTTTTCTCTAAGTCTTGAATCCAATGTATCCAGTCAGATACCAACAGATGGGTATCCACTTAATAAGGTAATTTTTCTTACAGCCTAACCCTTAGTTAATAACAGGCCTTACTGAAAGTCAGTACACAGTCACCTGGAACACAGAAGGGGCTGTCACTGAAAAGTAAAGATAAGTATAATCCTCTAACCAAAACTTCTAATCACTCCAGTGGCAATAATAGTGGGAAAGTGATCTCTCATACATTTGCCCCAGTGCCAGATTTGTGTGCACAACCATCTTCCATTAGGCCTCTTTCAGGCACTGAAGTCAGACTCCCATAGCAAGGTGATTCCTGACAAGCTTTTGGCTGAGACACAGATCAGCTGCTATTTAAATAGTTAATATTTATTTCAATCTGTATTAGAAAAATAGATATAACTAGCACATGGTCATATCAATATTGTTGTATAAGATAAACATGACTTTAAGCAACATAAGTGAATAAAAAATATTAAGTAAATAATTCAGGTGGCTTTTAAGTACAGCATACATATAAGATGATATTCAGATGGCTGAGGTTGAGGGAATCATGACCAAAGGTGCACACACTCTGTACTTAGGCTACCAAACACCTCTGAACTTACAGAGTCAGTAATGTTGATACATCTTCTCTAACATCTCATAAAACTGTCTGTGATGGTTAATACTGCGTGTCAACTTGATTGGATTGAAGGATGCAAACTATTGTTCCTGGCTGTGTCTGTGAGGGTGTTGCCAAAGAAGATTAACATTTGAGTCGGTGGACTGGGAGAGACAGGGTGGGCACCATCTAATCATTGACCAATGCAGCTAGTATAAAAGCAGGCAGAGGAACATGGAAAGAGTAGACTGGCTGAGTCTTCTAATCTTCATCTTTTTCCCCTGCACTGGATGCTTCCTGACCTTGAACATTGGACTCCAAGTTCTTCAGCTTTTGGACTCTTGGACTTACATCAGCAGTTTGCCAGGGGCTCTCAGGCTTTCAGCCATGGACTGAAGGCTACACTATTGAGGTTTGGGACTTGGACTGGCTTCCTTGCTCCTCAAATTGCAGATGATCTATTGTGGGACTTCACCTTGTGATTGTGTGAGTCAATTCTTCTTAATAAACTCCCCTTCATACATATGTCTATCCTGTTTGTCTTGTGCCTCTAGAGAACCCTGACGAATACACTGTCCTTCATTATCTTGCAACTGATGCCACCTTCAGTCTGGTAGACTGTGTTCCATACTTGATTCTGTGACTTGCTTACTATGGGATTTTTGGCAATTATTTAATTCCTCTGAAGTTCAATTATTTTATTAGGAAAATAATCCCAAATCCCACCTCATGGTCACAAAATCTTTAAACAAATTATTAGCAGATAGCAATATTTAAAAATAATTATGCAATATGACCACATGAAATTTATGAAGAAAAATTATGTGATAACATAAACTGATGCAGAAGCATTTGATAAAATGACAGAATGTTATATCAAGTGTAAATATTCTAAAAAGATGCAAGGAAAATCAATACATTCTCAGATGAAGGAACTCTAAAAGCATCCTTCACCAAAAGATTTACTCTTAAAGAATGCATAAATGAAATTCTCTAACCAGAGTGAAAACAATAAAAGAAGGAATCTTAGAACACCAGGAAAGAAGAAACATAGTAAGCAAGCAAATAATAATAAGAATAAATATACAGATAAATATAATAGATGAACTTTCTCATCTAAAGTTTTCTTAAATGTATTTGGTGGCTGAATCAAAAGTTGTAACAATGTCTGATATGGTTCTAAAGATATGTTAAGGAAATATTTCAGACAATTATATTACAAAATGGCAAGTATAAAAGTGCCTGAATGGGAGAAGAGTTCTACACTCACTTAAGCTGGGAAAATGATACCACTAGCATACTGTGATAAGTTATGTATGTATAATATAGTACCGATAGCAAACACTGAAAAAGCTATACAAGGAAATACACCCAAATCACTATAAATAAATCAAAGTAGAATTCTAAAGAAAAAAAAGTTTAAGTAACCCACAAAATGTCAGAAAAAAGAAAACAGAGAAACATAAAAAAAAAAAGAAAAAAGTCAGAAAACAAAAAAATCCAATGATAGACTTAAATCTAACATATTAATGATTACATTATTGTAAATGGTCTAACCATACAAAATAAAAGGCAGGAATTGGTAGGGTTTATAAAAATATGATTCAACTATATGCTGTTACAAGAACTCAGTTTAAATATATGACATAGGCAGAGTGAAAGTAAAAAGATGTAAAAAGATATATTGTGCAAACATTAATCAAAAGAAAAGAGTGGCTGCATTAATATCAGTCAAAGTAGATTTCATTTCAGACCAAAAAAATTTACCAGATACAGAAAAGGACATTATATAAAAATAAAAGTGTTATTCCACCAAGAAGAATAGTAATCCTAAATATGTATGCATCAAACAAGAGAGATGCAAAATAAATGAACCAAAAGTTATTGAAATTAAGGCAAAAACAAATTCATAATTATAACTGGAAACTTCAATACTCCTCTATCAACAATTGATAGAAATAGAAAGACAATCAGAAAGGATATACTAATAAACAACTCAACTACACTAGCCAAAAAGATCTAATTAACATTTACAGAAGATACCACCCCAGAACAACAGAGTATTCATTTTTTCCAACTGACCACAGAACATGAACCAAGATAAACCATATCCTAAACTTTACAATAAATCTTAAAAAAATTGAAAGAATTGAAATAAAGTGTGTTCCAGCTGCCCACAATGGAATCAAATTAGAAATCAATCACAGAAATAGAAAAATCTTTAAACATTTGGAAACTGAGCAACATATTTTTTCATAAACCATGGATCATATAAAATTTCCAAGGGGAAATAAAAAACATACTGAACTGAATGAAAAGGAATCATGACATATCAAAGTTTATGGAACGCAGCTAAAACAATGCTAAGAAGCAAATTTATGGCACTAAATGCATACGGTACAAAATTGTAAATGTCTCAAACCATTAAATCAAACTCCCATCACAGGAACCTAGAAAAAGAAAAACAACAACAGCAAATTCAATCAAACAGAAGCAAGAACATATTAAAAATAAAAGCAAAAATCAATTAAATAATTGAAAACAGAAAAACATTCAAGAAAAATAAATGAAACAAAGGGCTGATGAGCCCAGTATTTGAAAACATTGATGCAATTAATAAATCTCTAGCATCACTGATATAAAAAAGACAGAAGACACAAATTATCACTATCAGGAATAAAATGGGAAATCACGATAGACCCTGCAGACGTCAAAAGAATAATAAAATAATATTATAAACAGTTCTACACACATAAATTTGACAAGTTACATAAAATGGACCAATTTCCCCCAAAATTCTAATTACAATTCATCCAATATAAAATAAAGAATCGGGATAGCCCTATCATTATTAGGGAATTTGAATCATAACTTAAGGACTCTTTTAAAAAAAGAGATCTCCCGGTCCAGATGGCTCTACAAAATATTTAAAGAAGAAGTAACATTAATTATACACAATATTTTCCAGAAAACAGAAGAGGAGGGAACACCTCCCAATTTATTTTATAAAGCTTATGTTATTGTGCTTTCAAAATCAGAAAAAAGAAAGTCCAAATAAAAATCTAGGAACCAATATCATTAATGAATATAGCCACAAAATCTTTAAACAAATTATTAGCAGATAGTCAGCAATATTTAAAAATAATTATGCAATAAGACCACATGAAGCTTATGAAGAAAAAATATGTGATAATATAAATTGATGCAGAAGCATTTGATAAAATTCAAAACATGTTCATAACTTTTAAAAACTATCAAAAAATAGGAAGGGGGACATCTCTTGAATTGATATAGATCATCTACATAAAAAATGAGGAAACCTGCAGCTAACATTTTATTTAATGAAAAGACTGAATGCTTTC
>NW_016107526.1:1798916-1839316 GCF_001604975.1 Cebus imitator
TTTAGTAAGTTTGCGATTTAAAAGATAAAGATACAAAAATCAACAATATTTCCATATAAAAGCTGTGAAGTTATAACCTATACAATTTAAAACATCATATCATTTACAATCACTAAAATCAACCTCAAATTCTTGTCTATAAATTTAATGAAATATATATGACTTGTATGCTGAAAATTGTAAAATGCTGAAAAAAGAAATCAAACAGTATCTAAATGAATGGAGATACATACCACGTTCATAAATTGAAAAAAAATCAGAAAAGATGTCAATTCTTTCCAAATTGATATACAGGTTTAAAATATTTTTTAACAAAATCCCAGAAGGAATTTTTGTAGATATAGACAAGAATACTCGAAAATTTATGTGAGGAAAAAAGGAAATGGAATAGTGAAATAATGTTGAAATAGAAGAATAAAGCAGGAGGAATCATTCTACTTTATTTTGAGATTTTTTATCTAGTGACAGTAATCTACACTGTGTAATTAGTTATTGTTATTAGTGAAGAAATACACACAGATCAATGGAATAGAATAGCCCAGAAAAAGACCATGTAATTATGCCCAAATAGTTTTGGACAAAGGAACAAAAGCAAATTCAATAGTTGTGGGGGGAAGCCTTTTTATTAAGTGATGCTAAAACAAATGAACATCTGTGGGGGAATTTTAAAAAAGGAAGTTCAGCCTAAACTTTACACTTTTCCAAACATTACTCAAAATAAATAACAGATTTAAGTCTAAAACAAGAAAAATCTATAAAACTTTTGGAAATATCACAGGGGAAAACCTTCAGGATCTAGGGCTAGACAAAGAGTCCTTAGATTTGATGCCAAAAGTATAATTCAAAAAAAGAAAAATGACTGAACTTCAACAAAATAAAAAAGTTTTCCTCTGCCAAATATCTTGTTAAGAGGTTGAAAAGGCAAGCTATATCTAAAAAAATATAAAGGACTCTCAAAACTCAGTAATAAAATAAGTAATGATCCAGTTAGAAATGGGCAAAGGCGTGAAGAGACATTTTGCCAAAGAGAATGAAGACAGAAAGAAAATAACTATTCAATATCTTTAGCCATTAGGGAAATGCAAATTAAAACCTCAGCAAGATTCCACTATGCACCTATAAGAATGGCTAAAGTTAAAAATATGATAACACAAAATATTTGCAAGAATGTGAAGAAACTGGCTCATACATGCATTGCTGGTTGGAATCTAAAATGTTACAGCTTTACAGCTTTTAGAACACTGAACATGCAACTGATATATAACTCAACAATTACACTCCAAGACATTTATCCCAAAGATATGGAAATTTATGTGCACACAAAATTCTATACAAAAAATGTTAATAACAGCTTTACTCATAAATGTATTTCTAATGTGGAAGTTTTACTTATTCATAATTTGTAAACTTTATTCATTTCCAAAATCAAGAAATAACACAGATATTCTTCAATGTGTAAACAGTTACATTGCAGTACATTCATTCCATGGAATACTAAAAGGAACAATCTATTGAATCAAGCAATGACCTGGATGAATCTACAGAGAATTATGCTGAAGGAGAATAAAAATATCTCAAAAATTAATATATGAACCCATTATATGACATTTTTTACAACATTGGTAATATTATAGAGCTGAAGAACTTATAGTAGTTCCCAGGGGTTGAAGATTGAAAACAGGAGGGAAGTGGTGTGGCCACAAAAAGGAAACATGAGAGATAATTTTGGTAATGAAAATGTTCTATATTTTGACTACCAATGTGAGTATACTGGTTGTGATTTTGAACTATGGGTTTGCAAGATGTTACCACAGGAGAGAAAACTGGGTAAAAAATACACAAGATCTCTCTGTATTATTTTTTATAACTTCATGTGAATCTATAATTACCTTAAAATAAAAAGCCTAATTAATAAACAGGAAAATATATACATATGTTCAGTATTTAATTTTACTATCCTTTTGCTGTCATTCAATCCCACCTAGTGTGCTTCTTTCAAACGTACACACATACAAATTCTCTCTCTCTCTCAGTCATACACACACACAAACACACACACACACACACACACACACAGAGTAGAGAGAGAGAGAGATCCTGCTTGATATCTCATAACGTCAAAATACTATCCCTCAGATTCATCTTAGGTCTCCTGACCTCGCTTCAGTGTTTCCCAAACTGAAATGCCTGCCCCCAACCCCTCTCCAGACTTTCCAATCCTGGTCCATTTCAAAACCAGTTTAATTTCCATCTTCTTCTGGAAGCCAGCCCCTAGCTTTAGGGTACACAGTGATAAATCTCATCTCTCCATTTCCATAAAAGTTAATTTACATATATTTGCCTTGAACTGAGATTAACTCCCTTGTCAATAAAAAGATAACTTTTAGATGATCTTCTCTCCCTAATCTGGAAAAGGGTGTATTCCCCTAAGAAGATAACCCATTGATTGAGGACAGAGAAATACGTTGCAGGCTTCTCACATCTTCTATAGTGCTCAGTATAAATATTTACTATGATCATTTATCAAACATTAATTAAGTCTTTACTAAGTACCAGGCACTGTACTTAGTACAGATAACTCTATGGAGAGTGAGAGAGTGGGGATTATGTTCAATATTCGTGGATAATGATACAACTTTAAACCAGTTTCACATCATAAAGAAATAATTAGAGAACTAGAAAAATTCATATGGCCCATGACCCTTCCCTTCCCTCAGGATCAGGCTTTAACTAGAATGTTAAGAAGGGAAAATGCCCCACATCTTGAAGGGCAATGATGAAAAGTTAACAGCTAATATCAAATTGAATGTGGTTCCCTAATATCAGCAATATGACAAGGATCTCTGCTATCATTTCTGGTCAACATTCTACTTTAGAGCAATCAGGTAAGAAAATGATATAAAAAGAACCCAGAAAGAGACAAAACTGTCTCTCTCCCCATTTGATCATCTATGCAGAAAATGTGATGGCATCTACAAATAAACTACAAGAAAAGTTAAATGAGTTTATCCAGGTTATAGGATACAAAATCAACACAGAAAAAATAATTTTATTTTTATTTACTGGCAAAGAATAATCAGACATAAAATCTTTAGAAAAACAGCACTTAGAATGGCATTAGAAAATATGAAATCCTTAGTAATTAATTTGATAATACATGCTCAATATCTGAACACTAAAACTGTAAAACATTACTGAGAGAAATTAAAGTAGACCTAAGTAAATGAAGAAACAGTTTTCATAAGTCAAAAGACTCAATATTTTTAAGATGTCAATTCTTCTCAAATTTATCTATATATTCAATGCAAACCCAATCAAAACCAGAGTGAGTTTTTTTAAATCAGCAGTTGATTCTAAAATTCATATGAAAATAAAAGGGTCTAGAATAGGAAAATATCTTTTTTTTTTTTTTTTCCCAGACAGAGTCTACCTCTGTCGCCCACACTGGAGTGCAATGGCACAATCTTAGCTCACTGCAACTTCCGCTTCCCAGGCTCAAGTGATTCTGGTGTCTAGACCACTGAGTAGCTGGGATTACAGGCACAAGCCACCACACCCAGCTAACTTCTATATTTTCAGTAGAGACAGGGTTTTGCTATGTTGGCTATGCTGGTCTGGAACTTCTGGCCTCAAGTGATTTACCTGCCTCAGCCTCCCAGAAAACAACTTTGTTAAAAAAACAAAGTTGACGCACTGATTTACTACCTGATTTTAAGACTTATTACTCTTCAGTAATTAAGATATTGTGATATTGACATAAAAATAGACAAATAGGTCAATGAGGCATAATAAAGATGTGGAGGAACTAGAACTCTCTACATCGTTGGTGGGAACATAAAATGGTACCACCACTTTGAAAAGCAATTGGTCAGTTTTTTAAAATGTTAATCATCTATCTAATATTTGATCTAGCCATTCCATTCCTTAAAGAAATGAAAGTATGCATCCATACAGATTGTGCATGAATTGTCATGGCAGCTTCATTTGTAACAGCCAAAAACTAGAAACAACTCCAATGTATAAACATTTTGTGGCATTTCCATCCAAGAGGATACTTGTAACAAAAAAGAATGAACTACATGCAACAATATAGATAAATCTAAAAATTGCTATGCTGAGTGAACACAGTAGACAAAAAAAAAGTACAAACTGTACTATTCCATTAATATAAAACTATAAAATGCAACTAATCTATAATGAGAGAAAGAACGTCATGGTTGCTTAGAGAGGGAGTAACGAGAAGTGGAAAGGGAGGAAGAGAGAAGGGATGAAGGGGTATGAGCAAAATTTTTGTGCTGATGTATACATTTGCTATTTTGTCATTGGTGATGGTTTCATGTGTGCACATATTTGTTGAACTTATTAAACTGCACATTTTAATATGTACTGTTTATTGTATGTCAGTTAGACTTCAATAAAGCTGTTTTAAAAAATACTGCCCAAAACAAAATCACAATATTACGGTCACAACTCAGACAAATTTAATTAGGATGTTTAGAAATGAGATCCATCCAAGCAGTCCCAAGCATTACTATTTTTTAAAGCTCCCTAAGGGAGTCTAACGTGTGTACAATGTTCAGAAGTACCAAAATAATGAAAGGCTTTGGAAATTATTAAAAGGAGAATGTAATCTGCTGTGTACTATGTACTAGAGAAGCCAAGCAATGGGAAACTAAGAAGAATCCACACAATCACTTTAGGAAGAAATTAATATTGATCTTAGAAAGATAAGAGACATGTAAAAAAAAAGTTTGAGCCACTATGTGATCTACATTAGCTACTCAGGGTTTAACTAATCCTTTATTTGGAGAATTACATAGAAAACCTTTAGACAAGACTCTAAAGGGGAGGATTCTATTGACTCTGACATGGTGATGGATGACTTCGGTTCTATAACAAATTTTCCAAGTGGGGAAACATACACATACATACACTTTGTTTTTATTTTAGGTTTTCCCATGGAACTCTTACAAGAAAGGAAAATCACAGTTTAAGATTAAAGTAGTTCCATCACATAACTCAAGTTGCCATGCCTCTTAGTTTTTCAATTAAAAAATCATTGCAAAAAGCAAGCATTTTTATTTCTTTTTCTTCTGCTACAAACATTGTCATACATTTGCAGAAGCCAATGTACTTTTACAGATACCTTCTATTTAAAAACCTTGGAATTTTGAATGATGATAAATGCTCCTAAGACATCAAAAAAGGTTACCAGAGATTTTCTCTCTGTGGTCTATGGGTGGCCTTCAGAAAATTACAGACAACGTTACATTGCATGTATATGTAAATTTTGTAAAATAAAAAGGACAGAGTTTTTATACAGACAAAGAGCTTGCTGATCTAAAAGGATAAAGAGCAATTAACTCAAAACAAACATATCTAAGCATACTTTTATCCACTAGACTATATTCTCCAATGAGAAAACAGTGTGGAGGTTTGGGTCTCAGGTCATAAGAGTGCTTTTATAGAAAATTGACTGCAATGTTAATCAAACCTACTGAACAGCTCTTATTATCTACTTGCATGAGTTCTATTTAATATATTGGCAAATCTTTCTTCCTCAATGGCAAGGTATATTAGAGGGATGATGACAGATCATCAGCTATTCTTACTGAGTACCCCCTATGTATAGTTCTTGGCTGCAGTATTTTGATGAAAAGGCAGGGGTCACAAAGTTGGAACTTTTCTGGGTAATTTTAAGGGAGCAAGTGTTCTAAAAGCCTTTTTCAGTCATTTTTCCCACAGGGCTAATTCCTCTCTCAAGCAAACGGAAAATATACTTCAATGAGAAGGATTATGAAGTAATTATAAAGTAGGTTGCTCTGATTCCACTAAGCTCAGGAGGCATCAGAGACAAATACATACAGGAGGAACGTGAGGGCTGGAAAGACCACAGAGATGATTAGCTAGTGAGAAAATGAAAACGTAAGGGTTTTAGAAGAAAGTTGAAAAAGCTAATCCGGCTTTGAAAGGAAAACATGAACATGTTATATTTTTAGAAATACTGTGCTTTTTGTCCATAAAATTCACAAGAGGAGAAATTTATAAAATAGTTTGGATCCCCAAGCAACATATATTCTTTCCGTATAAGGAAACATCAAAGTTCGCAGTCAGGCTTGAATTTTTTGTTCCTCCATAACAAATAAATCTCTCTAAATCAAGACTTCTATTCCATGTCTTTGTAAATTTCCTCTCTCTCCCTCTTCCTCAAGTTTCTCTGATCGGTTTAATAAACACCATAATTATCCCACCACACACAAGTTTTTCTGTGTTAGTTCCACCTACATCACGAGTGTCAAGACAATTTATGCTTTTCAATTATGAAATCTGCTCCAACATTCAGTCTTTACTTCCATATTTAGTTTAGTTATTTTCTCAAATCCCCATAGGACAGCATTTTTTAAATTTTATTGAAGTTTCCTATAATGAACACTAAATTCATGGAATTGTATCATCAATACCGAGGTTCAGAAAAGGAAAACCACATTAAATGGGAGTGGTGAATTTCTAGGCTTGTGACTTATAATGATGATAAGTTTAAAAAGCAGATGATAACAGATACAGTATAGTTCTTAAAGGGTTACAATTATAAATGTGCTAGACAAATTTAAAGAATTACTTGGATCTGTGGTTTTAAAAGGTTGCCTGATACCTTACAAGGCAAGGATTAAAGACTTCTTGAGAATCACAGAGGCAATGACTTAGGATTTAGATAAAAAGAATCAAGGGTGATCTTACAGAAACAGAACCAGAATATGTAAGCTCAAATAAATCATGGTCTAGGCCAAGTTAAAATGTATTAGGGAAAAAAATATCTTGAGCAAATGGTAATAAGATCCATCAATTTAATTGTGTAATTCCCTTAGTCACTGTAGATCCTGATAGAATGCCTCTGCTCAAAACGACCATATTGAAAACAACTGTTGAAAACAATGATTAAGTACAGTGGTTCTCAAAGTGTGGCCAGGGATAAGCAGCATCAGTTTCACCTTGACCCTTGCTTGAAATGCAAATTCTCAGGCCCCACCATACATTCACTAAGTCAGAAATTCTGGAGGTAGAGCCTACCAACTGGTGTTTCAATACACTCTCAAGGTGATTTTGATATTCCCTAAAGTTGAGAACCAATGGTCTACAAAGATCTAAATCACTTTTCTGGTTTTTGGTTGGTTTCCTTTTCGGCTTTAGCCTAAAGTGGGGACTGAAGGTACATAGAGACTATATTTTATAAATGACTGTGCTTGAATACCATCTTCTTTCTCCATATTCCCCTTCTTTTTAGAAGAAATATAACTATTGAAACCATATTGTCCAGTCAATCCTTGTTATTTCCTTCTTGAAAACTGAGGAGAATCTGTCATTTTTATCTTTGCTAACACTGACCTAATTCAGGCCACTACTAACTTATCCAAATGTTCATCCCCACCAGCGAATCTAAGCCCTTTCCCCTTTTATCCCTCCCACTACCTGATAATCAGAATAATGTACCTAAACATAAATCGAATTCATTGTTCTTCCCTGTTCTCTTGTCTATAGGACAACCCAAATTCCCTGGCCTGGTTTTTAAGGGCTTTTATTACCTAGCTCCAGCCTAACTTTTGGAGCTTAACTCTCACCTCACTTCATCAATTATCCTGTTCTTCAGGCACCATCAACATCATAGTTATTTTTGAAGCCTCTCAAAATCCCTTAGGTGCCAAGGCCTATGGTTACTCTCCTTGGCCTGGACAAGTAGAGTAATAACTAATACACACTCATAGACTTATGGTTCTCCCCTCCTTGCAGTTCTCTCTCGTATCTCACTCCTTGCCTTCAGGAACTAAAGCTGGATCAGCTAATCAGATATACTGAATTGGGCCACAGGGAAAAGGCCACAGGAAACCTCTGTAATCATATGTATACCTTAAGAAAGACCTTCTGAAAGAATGGTTTCTGCTCCTCTGTTAATCCATCCATGACCCAGCAAATTAAAATTTCAAGTTCTCAAGCCAGAAAAGTTGATAGTATAATAGCATGCTAGACAAGTGGGGAATATTTGGAGCTCCAAGCATAAACTTTTAGATAACATCATGTCAGTGGAATACAGATAAAGACCCCTGCATACAGATGCATTGATCGTGTATCCTAAACTACCTGGGGCAGTTCTAATTTCAGAATTTTTTTCCACTGTTCCCCTAAGTTATCAATTTTAACATTCTCTCATATAAAACATATTCTAGACATATTAAATCATCTACAAAAAGGACTTAAAGTTTTCTGAGCTGTTGTTTTAATTTTCCACTTAAAAAAATATGGTATCTAAATCAAAGGTCATTTGCCCAACACATAAATAACTCTGACCCAAATCTGAGATCCACATAATGTCAGAATTAGAAGAGCACTTATGACATCTTAACTTCTCCATTGAAACTAATCTTTCTATGACCCTTTTTTAAGATAACCACAATTTGGACAGAATAACTCTTATGAGCAGCTGACCAACCAATACTAAATATACTGAAAGAGGGACTTTTTATTTTATAACTAAAAAGAAACCAGTGCTAAATTCAATGATTAGTGTCACTTCCTTTCATTCTGTCTCATGTAAATATGGAAGTTGGCAAGGGTTTTATTTCCTGCTACAAGCATTTAGAGTTTTCAATTTCACAGTGATTTTATTGACACAGTCTAACGCCAATTCTACCAGTTCAGAAGAGCCTAGTGAAATAACATCAGTGTCTGAAAACCACCATGATTGAAAGGATATTTTCTTTGCCCACTAACTTCCTTTCTGGCCAGGACAATTATTGTTGATATCCATCAAACCAATGATAATGGTTCTCGAGCCAATGACCACTGTTTATTGTTGCTTTTGAGTCTAATTGGCCTTTTAATATAAAGGGAAGTTTTCTAAGAGGAAAATTAAAATGATGATGGAGAAAGTATTGATAAGAGATTATAAGGAATACATTCTCAGTATTCCTAAACCTATTTTAATTTCTGGGCATATATTGGAGACCTTTTATATAATAGAGTTCAAAATAATAGTCCAAATTGATAGTTGGGATTCTATGAACCAGTAATTTCTTATCAGATGAAATCATAATTTCAGAAACTTAAAAACATCAGTCACTTGATCTGACTTCTACTAAGTAAAGTGAAGAGCTGTGTCAAATACATTTCACAATTTGTGAAGATTTCTTACACATAAAAGCTTTTTTTGTTGCCATTCCAGAGAGTATTAAAAACTTGAGTATGCATAAAGATCAAAAAGGAATACCGCTGTAACAGCTCTGTTACGCACGAAAAAGACTATGCATATGTCATGTGACTAACACATTTCTCCAACATAGGTGATAGAGATGATATGAAAAGAGGAAGTAGCCTTATGCTTCTGAAGGCATAACACGTGTGAGCCTATGGATCTACAATGCTCATGACCTTCATATACATGAAATTACACCAAGAAACCTAGCAACATCTTAGTCAAAGAAAGATAAATCCAGCAAGCAAAAATAATAATCATCATTTTCAATAACTCAAAACTTTACTGTCATTTCTCAAAAAATTATAGATACACATTGATCAGGCCCATACTTTTAAAGACGCCTTTCCTTTCATTTTTTTTTTTTTTTTTTGCCCACCCACATCACACAAATAACCTCGCTCAGCTTCTCCCTCATCCCTCTCTCCTACTCTTCCCTAAATTAATTTTGCAACTTATCACCCACACATTTATTCTTTCTCACTGCTTTTCTCCTGATTATGTCTGTATAAACAAAAACTCATAAGATCTAATCTGGCAAGCCAAGAAAGTCCCTTTTTGAAGAATGAGGTAAGAGAAGAGAACAAATCAGGCCAAGCCCAAATCTTCTTCAGAAGTTCAGAGATTCGTGTTACTCACACCCCTTCCATACGGATCTAACAAATTACCCAAAATACCCTGTCACTGTTTAATTTGACACTCTTCAGCTTAATTTCATCTGTAACAGAAGAAGTTTACAAAGTTACCAAAATACAGTGCCTAAAATTTCTTCTCTGTGGCCCTTAACAGAAAACATTTACCAACCTTTTAGATAAGAAATATACAATATATAATTGCAAATGGTGAGGTATGCACTATGAAGAAAACAAACTGCTATAATGAAAGACAGTAAGGGCTGAGTGGATACAGTGATCTTTCTTAGAGGGATGTTTAAGCTGGGAGTAAGTGGTGAAAGGGCTGACAACATGAGACACAACATATAAGAGCTGATCATTAGGACCATGATGTTTAAACAGGCAAGTGCTCTGGAGCAGATCAACTGGGCTCCAATCCTGTTCCAGCAGTTACTATGAAATCACCTCAGGCATCTCTTTGTGCTCTGGTTTTCCCATCTACACAATGGGTATAGTATTTATGTCTGTATTTCACTGTGAACACTAAATGAACTAATATGTGTACAGCATTTAGAACAGGGCCAGGTATAAACATTCAATAAATGTTAGTTATTAATATTGTTGTTAATTTTGTTATTGCTATTACAATTATTTTAAAACCCTGTGACTAAAAATATCTTGGCATGTTCAAGGAAGAAATAAAGGAAAAATATTACTGACTGAAGCTGTTGTTAATTTTGTTATTGCTATTACAATTATTTTAAAACCCTGTGACTAAAAATATCTTGGCATGTTCAAGGAAGAAATAAAGGAAAAATATTACTGACTGAAGCAGACAAGAAAGAGTGACAAGAGATAGGGTAGGTAAAATAGACATGGTTCATAGTAAATTGTACTTTTCTTAAAGCATAATGGGAAGTCATTGAAGCTATTTTGGCCTGATAGTGATTGACATTTATGGTTTACAGAGAACTCCTGGTTGCTTGTGGAGAATACACTGGGAAAAGACAGGAGTTGAAGTGGAAAAGCCAATTAGCAAGTTACTCCATCAGTCCATGCAAGAAGTAATGATGTGTTCTAGGGTGGGAGCTGCAGAGATAGAGAAAACTGTGTGAATTCAAGGTATTTTTAAGAGAAAGAGTCAACGAAACTTGCCAATGGATTTAATATGGAGGCAATGGACAGTAAGGAATCATGAATGCTCTAAGTCCTCTAGTTGAGCCATCAGGTGGATTATCCTGTGAATGTGTACTGTTGTACTATTAAGTCCTATTAAGATAGGAAAGAATGGGAATAAGAGGCTCTGGGGGTGAAGTCAAGTTTTCAGCTTTGGACATTTTAACTTTTGAGTTGCTTATGAGGCATCCAAATGGAGACGTTAACAACTTAATTGGATGTATAAATCTTAGTGTCTGATCACAATGGGTTGACTTCATCCTCATAGTGTGTATCTAATGTGAGATGGCAGAGACTTTGCTCATTGTGTTCACTCCAAGCATTAGTCAACTGAGGCTGCCATAACAAAATACCATGGACTGAGTGGCTTAAACAACAGAAACTCATTTTCTCACCGTTCTGGAGGCTGAATGTTCAAGATCAGGGTGCCAGCAAGGTTGGATTCTAGTGAGGGCTTCCTTCCTAGTTGCAGATGGCTGCCTTCTTACTGTATCTTCACATACATGGTAGAGAGAGAGAGAAAGAGAGAGAGAGAGAGAAAGTAAATTATCTAGTGTCTCTTATAAACACACTAATCTTGTCAGATCAGGACCCCACACTATAACCTCATTTATTTTAATTACTTACTCCAAATACAGGCACATTGGAGATTAGGGCTATGATATGTGATTTGGGGGGTAGGGTCACATTTCAGTCCGTAGTACTCAGGGGATGAGTTGATTAAAGCTTAATTTCAATGTGTGTTTACACAATCATGCCAGCCATGAAGGAAGAATGTAGCCAATCCCACATTAGCATATAAAGCTTGTACTAAGAAGTTGCAGGTGTCAATTCTATTCACATTTCACTGGTCAAAATACATCATATAGTCATTCTTAATTTCATAATCAATGAGAAAATACAATCCTATCATGTGCCTGGAAGATGAAGAGATTTTATGAACATCACTAGTGCATACCACATTCTATCTTTCTGAACACCAATTTGGTTAACTCTTCTTCCCACTCATAAAATATATTTATCTTGCCCCCAAAGGATACAGTCTCATAGTCCAGTACATTGCACAGCAGGTGCACCTGACAAAAATAACTTAAGGATATCTTGAGGATGACCCTATGGTCTAAGAAGAATGTGTATTCAGAGTTGCAAGCTGAGGAATCCAAGAGTGGCCAACCCAGAGATTCGCTTCTTATCTATGAAGGAAATCTGAACTCCTAACTCATCCCTTGGAATGCAGACCACACAGGGGCTTGAGGACCTTTATAGAGGGGTTAAATGGAGGTTGCTACATAGGAGTGCTAAATGAAGGTACTATGCTTTTTAGAACCAGTAGTGGTTCTTCTGTCAAGCACACCATGTGGACTGTCCCTGTATGTAAGTTCCCTTAATAAACCCTATGTGTTGCTATCTGTCTAAGATCTCCTCTATGGCCTCTCAGAGAGAGTGTCATCCCTATTGGAGTGAGGAGGGGTCTGGCGTGACATCTACAACTAGCACCAAGCTCAAAATTTAAGATCTAGGGCGACATCATTTTACAACAGGTCCATATGTGACTCCTCTTGATCTGGAGTCATAAAAGAAAATTTATCTGTCCCAATGCAATCAAAATATGATGGTGTAAAGGGGACAGAAAAGCCCCAATAAGCATTTCTATACAAAGACAAAATAGTAAACATGCAGGAAATATTTGCCCTTAAAAAAATCCAGAATCGCACTGTGTAGACGTGTTTGAGAACTCCTTATTCTGAAGGAAAGGAATGCTTCTAGATCAAGCCCAGTTCTGATCCATGGTAGGGTTCATTATTCTCTGTGGTTCATGACTCCACTCTCTGGAAGATTTTCTTCTTCCTTTGCCCTCCTTACCTAGAGTGAAGTAGCACTGGAGAATGTGTCCTTTAGGAGATAACCGCTTTCTCATACAGCTTCTAGCCTATAGATGGCTGGTTGCTTTTCATCCATATTAATGACTTTTTAACATTAAACACTTTGTAATTTTTTGATTTGATTCAAGACAGATTCAGGTGCCACTAGACACACATACAGTTCTTTTCTAGACATAATTCTTAAATGTGCTATTTTTATGTCCTCTCTCTTATGTCTCTCTCCTTCTTTCTCTTTCTAACTAATCAAAACACAGATCAACTAGGCCTTAGAGGGAGAGACATACCTTTCATGTCCTTTACTTGAGCAATTTTGTCTCATTGAAAGGAATTTCTGGGAATTGGATCTTTGTTCTGGAATACCTTGGTCCACACGAGGTTTAAACAATGGCTGTCACAGCCAAAACATTCATTTGATTTCTACCTTACGGCTGTTTCAATCAGACTGGTGTTCAAAGACCTTTCATTTACATTTTACCGGTTGGGATTGTGAAGAAAGTTCGTAGTCTATACCTGAAAGTTTCTTAATTTTTAGACTCTTTATTTCCTTGTATTTTTTTAAAAGTCCAATCCTTTTGTAATCTCATCTGTTTTTTGCAGTACCTTGTTAACTGTAGCCAACAGTAAAAATTAACTATTAATGTTCTGTTTTCCATCCTCTTTTCCTAGAGTTATAAGTTCACCAGGTATGATCTGCCTTCCACATTATCACAGGCAAGAGTTTTACCAAATATTTTGGGATTCCTTATCTTCCCAGCCTCCAATAACATTTCCTCACTACTCAGTCCCTAAGTCAATACCATATTGTTAGGCTTTCTGTTTGGGCAACTTCAGTATGACAAAGGCCAGGTTATAGTAAAATAATGAATAATCACAATCTTATAGGCTTATCACAACAAAAATTTATTTGAGGCTCACAGTTTGTATCCAACATGGGATGACAAGGTAGCTCTGTTCATGTGAACCCTGAGGGACACAGAATGCAGTATTCACTTCAATGCTACCCAAAAGAGTACTCCTCTGAACTGTTGGAGAGATGGCGTAACAAATCATCGGAAGGCTCTTAAAGTGACACACAACATTTCTGCTTATATTTCATTGACCGAAACAAATCATGTGGCTATACCTCACGTTAAAGGAGGTAAGGGAGGGCAATCCCACCATATTGCCAGAAAGTCAATAACCTAATTTATAGACATCACTAAAGACCACTATAGACCCTTACAATTTTCTCCATTCCAAAAAGACTAGTGTTATTATTGACAGGTTGGTGTATACCATGTGCTCAATAAATGCTGAATGAGTAGTGAAGTCCCATTCAATAAAAGACTTATAATTCAATGTGTACAATAATTACAGGGGTATAAAAAGTTAATGTAGCCAACTACATTTATTATTTGCAAAACTTATTCTCTGACCTCAAGTTGCTAACAGTACATATAGGTGCAGATACAGATGAATAGATGTAAATAGAACAAAAAACACCTACTGCAACCATGATTATTTAGAATGGTAAAGGAATAAAATGTTCTAATAAATTTAACTTTCAGTAAACTAAATTTTAAATATAAAGTTCATTTATTTTACCTATCATTTTAGAAGAACCTCTTTTGTCTTTTTAAATGGATATAATGTTCTTTTGAATTGATATGTAGTAATCCATGGTATAGAGTTATAATTTTTAATCATTCATGTGTAGATAACTTTTCAGTATTATCTATTACATTAAATTTTTAAAAATATATTTTGTAGTTATTTTTTCCATGATCAAGTTTTTTTCTACTTTTATTTTAGCTTCAGGGGTCCAGGTTTGTAATATAGGCAATTTGCATGTTGCAGGGGTTTGCTGTACAGATTATTTCATCACCTAGGTAGTAAGCATGATACCCAATAGGTAGTTTTATGATCCTCTCCTTTCTCCTAGCTTCCATCTTCACGTAGACCCCAATGTCTGTCATTCTCACTTTTGTGTGGTTATATTCCCAATGCTTAGCTCCCACTTATAAATGAGAATGTGTGGTTTTGGTTTTTTTGTCCCTGCATTAATTTGCTAAAAATAATGGCCTCCTGCTCCATCCATATTGCTGCAAAATACACAATTTCATTTCTTTGTTATGACTGGGTAGCATTCCATGGTATAGATATACCACATTTTCTTTGTCTAGTCTACCATTGACAGGCGTTTAGGTTGATTCTATGTCTTTGATATTGTGAATAGTGCTGCAATAAGCATATAAGTGCATGTGTCTTTATGGAAGAATGACTTATAGTCTTTTGGGTATATAGCCAATAATGGGATTGCTGGGTTGAATGATAATTCTATTTTAAGATCTTTGAGAAATCACCCTAGTGCTTTCCATAATGACTGAAACAATTTACATTCCCATCAGCAGCATATAAGCATTCACTGTTCTCCACAACCTTGACAGCATCTTATTTTTTAATGTATTACTAATAGCCATTCTGATTGTTGTAAGGTGGTATATAATTGTGATTTTGATTTGCAATTCTCTAGTGATTAGTGAGGTTAAATGCTTTCTTATATGTTTGTTGGCTGGGTGTATGTCCTGAGAACTTTTAATCTTGTTTTAGTCAAATTTCCTGACTTTGGTAATGGATGTTTTTTCAGTGACTCATAGTCATTATTCTAACAGAAATATTAATTGCATCATATAGAAAATGTAGAAGATTGAGCTGAATGTATATTGATTTCCTATTTCCTGAAACTTGTGCTTTAAAAAAGCTTTCATTTTTACACAGTATTTTGTACATAGTAAATTAGTGTTTGTTTTTAATTTATAAACTCATTTTCTTGAGTAAAATATAAGTCATTTTAATTGGGTTATTTTGGTATTTAGCATATGATTTAAAAATATTAATTATTTCTAGCCCATGCTTCAAATATATGCACTAAAAATTCTGCGCAATATAGAGAATTGTTAGAGGGCTGCTGGAATGATTGAAATGACCAAAGCCTCCTGGACTTTAAGAATTTTGTAATTATAAGCTCTTTGAAGTCTGGAGCTGTGTATTATTCACTTTATTCACTTTTTTTTTTTTTTTGCTTTATTCCATTGGTAATTGTTAAAATCTTGAAAATTTTTTAAATTTATAGTTTTGCTTTATATATACGTTACAGTTAATTTGATTCTTCAGAGTGGCTAATATATAGTCTTGCACATAACAACTATCTAACAAATGTTTGTCAGGCTTAATGCTAAAAAAGTTTAGAAGGATTGAGGTACAGTTCATCGGACAGGGCTAAGAGTAAAAAGTGAGATATATTTTGATGATTAGCATAAGTAAGTTTTATATAATCACTGGCAATCATAAATTAAGGAGCTTAGGTTTTGCTCATGCCAACCAACCATCTCATGCTTGAGTCCGCTCTACAGAATCCCTACCATTCAATGCCTCTGTAGTAGGAAAACTCTTCACCTTTAGCCCATCCTTTCTAGCTCCAGAAACCTATGTTAACTGGCAAGAAAACAGAAATGAAAATAGTAGATTTTGAAGCACACAGGGTAAGCGCAAAAAAAAATTAATCAACACAAATCCAAAATAAAGGTTAATATCTATGGGTAAAAATTTTGTGATTTATTTCACCTATGATTTTTCTCTTATTTTACGAAAGAGAAAGAAATTAGTGTATTATAACTCAAATCAATGTAATTTTCAGATACAGCAAAGAAAATATAAATAAATTTTAGGAGCATGTTCTTGTGTCATGAACTAAGAAAGAAAAAATAATTTCAAGAATTAACACAATTAATACTAATATAGTTAGAGAGTTGTTTCATACATGAAATGAATGTAGCTTTCCATGCAAAGCCAAACTCCTACTTCCTAACAATTATGTTCCAGTTTTTGTAACTACTCTAAACCACTATTCATAAACAGAAAGTTAAGTCTAATTTTCCAAAATGATACACAACCTAATAGAAAAAACAATAGCAAGGTAAAAATATTTTCCTGTTAGAGTGCTATCAAATGTAAAGAAAAACCTACAACATCACTAGTCTACATTGTGTTTGTGTTCTCCTACTGCACTGACTTGTTTGTGGTGACAGTAAGGAAAGCAGTGTTTAAGCTAAGTCTGAGTTGAAGCTGTGCAAGATTTATTAAAACCTCTCCCAGTTGCTATCTTTCTTAACTAAATTTAGGACTTGGTACTGGGAGATGCAGCAATACTAAGAGCACTTCTCACTGCAAGCTAGTATCCCCAAGTTGCCTGCAAAAGGGACTCCAGATGTTTTCCCAATAGAAAACAAAAAGACAAATTTAATAAGCTTGAAAGTGAAATGGATGTTGCAGCTCAAAACTTTGAGAAGAATTTGTCATCATTTCTCCCCTCATAAATCAGCATAGTAAGCAAACAAGTTATTCAGCATGGCTACTACTATTTACACATATTAATAAATAGTAATTTTTCAACATATACAAAGTTATAACTCACCACTTCTCTCAGAATACTCATCATCTTAGTTTTGCCATGTGGGTATCTCAGACACACACCTACACCCCTTTATGAGCAGCCAGACACCCGCCTTAGGTGATGAAAAAGAGTGAGAAACCAGGGGGATGGTACAGAGGGATAATTTGCATCTAAAGATTGGGGTAAATATTTTTGTTCATTTGCTAAAACAAGAAGACATTAATCGAATGTTCACCTTGTAACATGAAATCTATATGTATTACTGTATTCAGTATTCAAAATAATCAATTAAAGCAGAAGGGTTTTTCTTTTCTTTTTTTTTTTTTTTTACAAAAGAGAGCTATGGTAATGAAAACAGGAATTAAAGCCAGGTTTTAATAGTGATTCCAATTGCAGGCCTCTTGTTCCATTGCCTCCAGCTATTAAAGACATAACTGACAGTCTTAGGCAGAAAGATACAGATTAACCTTCCCAATAAGAGAGGAATTGAAAACAAAAATGAAGTTTCATAGATACTGGCAAAAAAGCTGAAATCTAGTAATGACAATTAATAAGGCTTCATAGTGACTGGATGGTAAACAAATTGACTAATGTTTTTGCATCTCCAAAAATTACTTTACTTTATGAAGACATCAGATTTTAGAGAAGGGGATGCTAAACTTTATTTCCTTAATGATGGTAATCATAATCCCAGTTTCTTTCATGTTCTTGGGGTTAGATCATGGTAATGTTGATGTAAAGGGTATCACTGCACCCATAGCTTAGCCACACATTTAAAAATGCATATTTTTGGTAACAAGAAAATCAAGCAAGAGGATGTGGACATCTTGAGTGACCCTCTATTGCCTCTACTAGATTACAAACATGTTTTCTATGGACGGTAATTGAAAGTACAATCCTGTTTCCTGATGAAGTTTCCAATGATGTTAATTTATAATGTGCAATTTTCCTCTCATTGGCTCTTTTAAAAAGTCTTACCAGTTAGCACCAGATGACTTCATAAGAGTTTCATAGGTAATATGGTATGGCTGTGTCTCCACCCAAATCTCATCTTGAATTGTAGCTTTCACATTCCCACGTGTTGTGGGAGGGACCTGGTGGGAGGTAACTGAATCATGGAGGTGGGTCTTTCCCATGCTATTCTCGTGATAGTGAATAAGCCTCAAGATATATGATGGTTTTATAAAGGCAAATTTCCTTGCAGAAGCTCTATTCTGCCACAAGCTCTATTCTCACATGGTCTGCCACCATGTGAGATGTGAGATGTGCCTTTCACCTTACACCATGTGAAGCTTCCCCAGCCACATGAAACTGTGAATCCATTAAACCTTCTTCTTTTGTAAATTACCCAGTTTTGGGTATGTCTTTTTCAAGAGCATGAAAACAGACTACCACAATAAGTTTTGATTTGAAATGAAAGCATTTCTTTCCCCCCCCCCATTTATTTATTTTATTGCATTTTAGGTTTTGGGGTACATGTGAAGAACATGCAAGATTGTTGCATAGGTACACACGTGGCAGTGTGATTTGCTGCCTTCCTCCCCATCACCTACATCTGGCATCTCTCCCCTTGCTATCTCTCCCCAGCTCCCCACCCCCCACCACCCCTCCCCTGTTTCCCACCAACTGGCCTCAGTGTATAGTGCTCCCCTCCCTGTGTCCATGTGTTCTCATTGTTCAACACCCGCCTATGAGTGAGAACATGCGGTGTTTGATCTTCTGCTCTTCTGTCAGTTTGCTGAGAATGATGGTTTCCAGGTTCATCCATGTCCCTACAAAGGACACAAACTCAACATTTTTTATGGCTGCATAATATTCCATGGTGTATATGTGCCACATTTTCCCTGTCCAGTCTATCATCGATGGGCATTTGGGTTGGTTCCAGGTCTTTGCTATTGTAAACAGTGCTGCAATGAACATTCGTGTGCACGTGTCCTTATAGTAGAACGATTTATAACCCTTTGGATATATACCCAGTAACGGGATTGCTGGGTCAAATGGAATTTCTATTTCTAGGTCCTTGAGGAATCGCCACACTGTCTTCCACAATGGTTGAACTAATTTACACTCCCACCAACAGTGTAAAAGTGTTCCTATTTCTCCACATCCTCTCCAGCATCTGTTGTCTCCAGATTTTTTAATGATCGCCATTCTAACTGGTGTGAGATGGTATCTCAATGTTGTTTTGATTTGCATTTCTCTGACGACCAGTGATGATGAGCATTTTTTCATATGTTTGTTGGCCTCATGTATGTCTTCTTTTGTAAAGTATCTGTTCATATCCTTTTCCCACTTTTGAATGGGCTTGTTAGTTTTTTTCTTGTAAATCTGTTTTAGCTCTTTGTAAATTCTGGATATCAGCCCTTTGTCAGATGGGTAAACTGCAAAAATTTTTTCCCATTCTGTTGGTTGCCGATTCACTCTAATGACTGTTTCTTTTGCTGTGCAGAAGCTGTGGAGTTTGATTAGGTCCCATTTGTCTATTTTGGCTTTTGTTGTCAATGCTTTTGGTGTTTTGGTCATGAAGTCCTTTTCTTAAAGCATCTACAAAAGCCACTTTTAAAATATCTTCTGTATTGTTGGCAGCCATGGAGATGCATTACTCAGATCTCCCATCAAGAGGGCCTGTCATAAAGAATGTAGCTGAATGACAGTCACCAACAGCAACCACACCTTTGGATCCATTGCCACATTCATGCTAAAGCTCACTCCCCAAGGCTATGCTCAGCCAATGACTAAGAATCTAGTATCCTAAGCACATCAGGATACTAAAGCCAGACTTTTTCTGACCAACACCGTTCTCTACTATCTTTCCTCTGAGACTCCACTGGACATGAGTTTCTCAGAGCTATACACAGATGAAGGCCCTTCCTTCCACATCCTCATCCCCCCTACTCTCCTTCTGGTATTAGACACCTATTTTTGTAGTCTGAAGGCTCTCCACTGTCTCCTCCTGCTCCTTCTCCTCTCTATCCTTCACAGATGTTTCTTTCAATAAATCTACTGTATGTCTAATGCATGTCTTCTTCTTGGAGGACCTAAATGAACACTTGAAAATATTAATGCTTTTGTATTTATTTTGTTTTTATCTAAACTTTTACTGATTTTAAGCTTTAAATATGTTGCACTTGAAATTTAGAAGTTTCACCTCTGACAATGGATGGTATACCAAGTTACTGAGACTTACGTTAGAATTTCTTCCCTGTAAACTAACTATCCTTTAAAGATATTGGTCATCCAAGTGACACAAGAAAGAATAAAAAGTTCTGTTCAGTCAAATCTCTTCCTTCCACTAGGAATTGATGCTTTTTGTTTTGATATCCTATTGGCATTTTTGCTTTGACTTGCAGTTTATGAAGGTCTTTTTCTGAATGGCTCTGTAAGCACTGAAGTACATAATTTGTAGTCATTTAGATATTGCTGTTGCAGATGAAAGTACTGGTAATAGATAGGCCAGTAGGAGATCAACCCCATAAAACAGAAGAACAGGACTTTAGTGGTATGCTCATACATTCTTTTAAAAAACTATCTATACTGATACATACTCAGCCCCAGACATGATGGTCTGCTTTCTATCATCATAGATTAGATTTCCCCTTTCTAGAATATTATATAAATGGATTATACAGTTTACAGTATTTTGTGTCTGTCTTCTTTGGTTTGGCATAATGTTTTTGATATTTATCAATGCTATAGCATGCATCAGTAGTTTGATCCTTTTAATTGCCAAGTATAATTTCACTCTGTGACTATGCCATAAATTGCTCATCCATTCACCTGTTGATGAGCATCTGGCTGTCATATTTTTGGCTATTAGGAATAATGCTGGTATGAATGTGTGCAAGTCATTATGAGAAATATATTTTTATTTATCTTGAATAAATGTCTAGAAGTAGAATTTCTAGGGTATTTTATTTTATTAAACAATCAAATATACAAAACTATTTATTTTTGTGGGTGCCTAGATCACTCTACATGTATTTTCCCAGTTGTTAGAATAGTTCTTTGAAATGTGTTTCCAGAGAAGTTATTTAGCATGGTAGGTCTTCTGAGGTCTTATATGCCTGTGAATATATTTGTTGTGCCATCAAATTTTAATTATTTTTGCTGAATATAAAACTGTAGATTCAAATTTGTTTTGCTTCAAAATTTTTAGATTATTACTTTATGGTGTCTTGCCATCATTGTTGAGAAGTCAGCTATTGTCCTGATTCTTATATTTTTTAAGCTGGTCTGCACTTTCCTTCTGGAAACTTGTAGTATGTTCTTGCGTGTTTCTGTGTTCTCAAATTTTGCTACTTAAATGAATAGTGTGTTCAGCTGTGGCTTTTACCTTAGCTCTCCTCCTTTAGAGCCTTTGAGATCTTTCAATCAATCTTCTATTCTCTTATCATTATCTTAGCATTAGATATATTACATATCTAATTTCCCCAAAATATTTTCTCAATTATATTCATTCTGCTATTTAATATATCCTTTGAATTCTTTATTTTTACTATTACCTTTGTCATTCCCATGTTTCCTCTTGGCTGTTTCTTACAAATACCTATTTCTGCTTCACTTTACCAATCTTCGCTTTCACATCTTCCAGGATATTGACTACATTCATTATAAAACTTATAACTTTACAATCTCAAGCATGTGTAATGCACATAGTCAGTATCCTAGAAGATAGAAAAGCAGCTGTGCTGTTCAGATTTTTTTTTGTTCTGTGTGTGCTAATTTTGAGAATATTAGAAACTTTAATAATATCTAACAAAGGAATGGTTTAAAGACAGTTTTCTGCCATGTGCCTTTCCTGGTGGGTTTTAGGGATGGCATGTATTTCAGGGTTCACCTAGGCCTCATTCTGGATTTGACCACTATGTCCTTACCAGACAAATTATACATACATCCTATATGTCTATCATGGCATTGTCCTAGATATTTTATATTTTTTTCCCTCTTCTTCACAATGACCCAACCTCACGGGTATAAAGGTAGGGATGTGAGGAAGGAGAAAATTCTCAGGATCTGACCAACAACCTTGCCTTTGTTATTTGTTCTTTGCCCCAGCCAAGGTCTCTAATTCCTTCCTAATGTTGCCAGTATAGTCCCTGTGACATTGAGCTGGTGCTGCTGCTTTTCTGATTTGCAGTAATCATGGTGCAGACACGGAAATCGGGAGGAACAACATTGGCAACCCCAAAGCTTTCTCAAGAGAAATTTTTATTTCTCACAAACTTATCTGTAATGACTTTAACTAATATTTACTAATCTCTAGGGGAGAAATCTCTCAGAAGGAAAAAAAAAAAAAAGACATTGGGCCCCATCTGACCCAATTCAATTTAGAATAGAATTGAAGACCATCTCCCCTGTGTCTGCCACCCACCCTTCCCCTTTTGAAATGCAGCAAGCTTGAGGCAGGATGATGACAGTGGTTTGTGGGAAGTGGCCATCTCTGAGAGTGGGGGAAAACGATAAGATTACCTAGGAATGCCTAAGGGAAAGGACATTTATTTTCCTCCTTAGAGACAGGGTAGGTCTTCCAAAGAGGACACTGGAAATATCTCAAGGGATAGAGTGAGGACATAGAGGCAGGTGCATGATGACAAAGAGGAAGCTTAGGCCACTGCTGGTATCTTGATGAATAAGAACTGGCACAAATTAGTACCACACTCACAGTGAAAAAGGCAGGGTAGTGAACAGGGAAATGAGCCAAAAGGTACTTGCTAGTACACTCTGCAGGGTTGGGGCAAGAGGCCTTATGAATTTGACCTGCAAAGATTTGGCTGCTAGGCTGTGAGTAACCTTGTTGTTACTCTCTCTGGAATTCTGGAATACCAACATGGGGCTGGGGTTGGGGTACATTGAATCCTGTGGGGTTCCTGCAGGCATTCTTCAAAATTTCTGAACCAATTAATAATGCAGATATTATTTATTTGTCCATAAATTATTTTCTAAACTATAGTTTTAAAGCTGCTTGCCAGTTGCGAATTTGGGGCAGTCCAGAAAGGCTTATTTCCCACTCTACCATAGGGCTTCTAGATGGAGCTTCAGGTTACATTAAAGCATGACTTTCTCTTCAGTTTTGGTGAAAAGACCTGGGCCTTTCATGCTAAAGTCATTTCTGACAGCAGAATTATTCAGATATAATTATCTCACACATAAAGGAAATGATGGTTGTGTTGGAATTGCTTCCTCTGCTTTTTACTCTGCCCATCCTCACTACCCATCTCAGAACTCCAGCTCTGAGCATATTTTAATTTCCTTCAGCATCACCTATGGGCATGAAGCACCAAATTGGCCTGATTTGCAGGGGGTGCATATTCTCTCCTCACTAAAGCCCAGCACTCAGTCCTTCAACAACTGAAGCTAAGTAGCAATGCAACCTTAGTGCTGCTGTGCTGCTATTGATCTCTTTGATAAAAACTCACTCTCTCACCACTCCTATTCAATATAGTATTGAGAGTTCTAGCCAGAGCAATCAGGCAAGAAAAAGAAATAAAGAGTATTCAATTAAGAAAGGAGGAAGTCAAATTGTCTCTATTTGCAGGCGACATGATTGTATATTTAGAAGACCCCATCATCTCAGCCCAAAATCTCCGGAAACCAATAAGGAACTTCAACAAAGTCTCAGGATACAAAATCAATGTGCAGAAATCACAAGCCTTCCTATGCACCAATAACAGACAAACAGAGAGCCAAATCAAGAGCAAACTCCCATTCACAATTGCTACAAAGACAATAAAATGCCTAGGAATACAGCTAACAAAGGATGTAAAGGGCCTCTTCAAGGAGAACTACAAACAACTACTCAAGGAAATAAGAGAGGACGCACACAGATGGAAAATCATTCCATGTCCATGGTCAGGAAGAATCAATATTGTGAAAATGGCCATATAGATTCAATGCTATCCCCGTCAAGCTACCAATGACCTTCTTCACAGAACTGGAAAAAAACAGTTTAAACTTCATAGTGAACCAAAAGAGAGTCCGCATAGCCAAAACAATCCTAAGCCAAAAGAACAGAGCTGGAGGCATCATGCTACCTGACTTCAATCTATACTACAAGGTTACAGTAATCAAAACAGTATGGTACTGGTACCAAAACAGAGACATAGACAAAAGGAACAGAACAGAGGCCTCAGAAGCAACATCACACATCTACAACCATCTGACCTTTGACAAACCTGAAAAAAACAAGCAATGGGGAAAAGATTCCCTGTTTAATAAATGACGTTGGGAAAACTGGCTAGCACTGTGCAGAAAACAGAAACTGGACTCCTTCCTGACACCTTACACTAAAATTAACTCCAGATGGATTAAAGACTTAAACATAAGACCTAACACCATAAAAACCCTCAAAGAAAACCTAGGCAAAACCATTCAGAACATAGGCATAGGCAAAGCCTTCATGAATAAAACACCAAAAGCAATGGCAACAAAAGCCAAAATAGACAAATGGGATCTAATTAAACTTCAGAGCTTATGTACAGCAAAAGAAACAATCATTAGAGTGAACCGGCAACCAACAGAATGGGAAAAAATTTTTGGAAGCTACCCATCTGACAAAGGGCTAATATCCAGAATGTACAAAAAAGTAAAATAGGTTTACAAGAAAAAACAAACAAACCCATTCAAAAGTGGGTAAAGGATATGAACAGATACGTTTCAAAAGAAGACATATATGAGGCCAACAAATACATGAAAAAATGCCCATCATCACTGGTCATTAGAGAAATGCCAGTGATGATATTGAGATACCATCTCAAGCCAGTTGGAATGTCAATCATTAAAAATCTGGAGACAACAGATGCTGGAGAGGATGTGGAGAAATAGGAACACTTTTACACTGTTGGTGGGAGTGTAAATTAGTTCAACCATTATGGAAGACAGTGTGGCAATTCCTCAAGGACCTAGAAATAGAAATTCCAGTTGACCCAGCAATCCCATTACTGGGATATGTACACAAAGGATTATAAATCTTTCTGTTTATAAAGACACATGCACATGTGTGTTTATTCTGGTACTATTTACAATAGCAAAGACTTGGAACCAACCAAAATGTCCATCAACAATAGACTGGATTAAGAAAATATGGCAACATAAGCACCATGGAATACTACA
The DNA here is from genome assembly GCF_001604975.1 of Cebus imitator. Taxonomy (NCBI): domain Eukaryota; kingdom Metazoa; phylum Chordata; class Mammalia; order Primates; family Cebidae; genus Cebus; species Cebus imitator. Next base: position 1,824,375 of record NW_016107526.1, read on the forward strand.
CAGCCATAAAAAAGATGAGTTCGTGTCCTTCATAGGGACATGGATGAATCTGAAAACCATCATTCTCAGCAAACTGACACAAGAAGAGAAAATCAAACACTGGATATTCTCACTCATAGGCGGGTGTTGAACAATAAGAACACATGGACACAGGGAGGGAGCATCACACACTGGCGTCAGTTGAGGGTGAGACTAGGGAAGGGACAATGAGGGGTGGGGGGAATGGGGAGGGATAACATGGGGAGAAATACCAGATATAGGTGATGGGGGAATGAAGGCAGCAAACCACCTTGCCATGTATGTACCTCTGCAAATAATCCTGCATGATCTGCACATGTACCCCAGAACCTAAAGTAAAATTTTAAAAAAAGTCACTACTTCCAGATCACATATCCCTTGTACTCTCTGACATACCACATTAATTCACAGAATACAAATACATTTTCACCCCACTGCCAAAGAAACCTTAATGGAGAAGGTCTAAAATGTTCTGAGAAATCCACATTCTGTTGGCCACAATGATGTCCCAATTTCACCACTAACCTGCTTTGCTTTCTTCTTTTCCTAGCTTTATTCTAGTCTTTAATTTTCATATGCTTCGCAACTTTCCAACACTCTTCCCAGCAGTATAAGCATTACAGTTTGCCTTGTCCATAGATGGTATAAAGTGTGGACACTTAGATCAGGCCTTCTATTTCAGAATCTCCTCTTAGCCTGATTATCACACACACACACACTCCTTTACAAAGACATTTTTTTGTTTGTTTTTACATGCCTGGATTAGAGAAAATAAAAGATAAAAATAGAAACACACAAAGTAAGAAAAGACTCTAAGTTGCAAATTTCGGAAATTAACCATAAGATCTCTATGCTTTCAACCAAAAATTCCTAAACGATAAACACCCTGTTAGGAAATGCTTTGTAAATTGCAGTTTTTCCAGTAACTACATATTCCTACATTCCTGACTACACACTGTTAAGTTTCCTTTACAGTGTCTGAGGTGTGGGGAACAATGTGGAAAATGTCTGGAGAGAAGAAGGAACATAATATTATGCAGGAACTGAAATTTCAGTAGAGCCAGAGCACGGAGTAGAAGGTGACATTAGTAAGAGGTGACGTTACAGGCAAAAGCAGGACCAAGTTATGATAGACCTGAAAACCAGTATAGAAAGCCTGCGGATGATGTAAAGCCAGTAAGGGATTGCCAGTGTGAGAACATCATGATAATCTCTGAATTTGGGAAAGATCACTGTGCTTTAAGTACAGAGTCTAGATTGGAGAGGGAAGAACTGTGGCTAGGAAGCCTATTAGGAGGCGATATAAGGAGCCCACACAAGTGGTAATGGGGGCCTAAACTAAGTATTAACAGTGGGGATGGATAGAGGTGAGCTGGTTTGAGACAAATAAGCAGGAAAAATAGAAAGGACCTTGTTATTATATTTCGTGTAAAGAAAGGAAAAGAGAGAAAAATCAAGGAATTCACCCAGTTTTCTGGCTCAGAAAGCCAGGTAAATAATGGTCTCATTTATTAAGTTAAGGCACACAAAAAAGAAACAGCATGCATACGAAAGCACAGGGCCACTTGAGTTTGTGGTATTTTTTTAGCCTAACATGCCTTTAAAGAGCAACTGCAAGGCCTGTGGCAGTCGCTCTAGCCTAACCAACAGCATTCTCGGTAGTGGTCTTTCTTCCTGAATTGAACAGGAGCATAGTTGCTAGTCCCAGAACTTAAAGCACCCCACCACTGTTACCAGAAACTCGTAGTATACAGAAATACTGGCTACTAAGAGAACCTCCACATTGCATAACTCCTAGAGGCATTACAGTCTTGTTGCCACAACGTACCTTTCTGTCTTTAAAAAAATCATATTTAATGGTATTTCCAACTAGGAGACCTCTGAGGCCGTAAGACAGAATCTGAGTAGTGTCTCCCTGCTCTTGCTGCTCTCTTCTTTACATCTTTGTGGTGGAGGAAATAAAACCAACCAGAATATTCTTATTTGGGTATTGGAAGGAAAAGTAAATATATCGGGGTTTTTTTTTAATAAAAATAGGGTTTTTCTGGATAAAATTTGTGAATCCCAAACACAAATCTGGTTTTCAGCAGGATTTCTCCATTCTCTTAGGCTAGCTGTGGCCAAAACGGAAAATTTCCCTAATTTCTTTGTCAGACCTCCCTGAGGCTGCATTTAAAAACAACCAAGCTCTGGTTTGTGATATTTGAGGTTTATGTATGGAAAGAAAATCAAAAAGTCCAGGAATTAACTGGGAAAGGGGTGACATTTATTGCCACATTGTAATTGAATAAGCAGCTACACAGTCACAAACTACAATGTTCTCAGAAAGAAATAATGTGCCATATGATTTATTCAGTATTTGGACCTTAAAATCATTAGTTACTAAAGCAAAAAGGGACTTGGAGATTATCTGACCTAATTTCCTCATTTGGCGAATAGTGAAACTGAGGCCCAAATAGTCTTAATGTGTCACTGAGTAACGGCAATGCTTTGTTGAGAAATGACAGTGTTGTGTGTAGGGGCAAGGTCACCTAACTCCAGGCCTGCGTTCTTACTACTAAACTACACACTTCTCCATGAAATAACTCATAGGCTAAACAACAGAATCTACTACAAAGAACTCAGAAAGCTAACAATACATCCATCGAATTTCCTATTGTATCTGTGTTCCTAATAATGCAATCATCAATTTAATGATATGAAAACAAGAGGTTCCTGCAACCACGAATTCATTGGCCAGCTGGCCCTGTCAGTATTATTAAATGTCCAAAGTGCTTCACATAACACTAAAAAAAAAAAAATTTAAATGAAAATTTTTTAAAAAAAGGCTTATTATCAACCCACAGTCAAAATCTAGCTTAATGGTTCTCAGCCAAAGACAATTTTTCCCCTTGAAGACATTTCATCATTTCTGGAGACATTTTTAGTTGTTATAACTGGAGAGTTGCTACTGGCATCTTGCAAGTAGAGGCCAGGATGCTTTTAAACATGCCATAATGCCCGTGGCAGCCTGCACAAAGAGAATTATCCAGACCAAAATGGTGAGAGTGCTGAAGTAGAGAAATTTTGGTCTCTATTGATTTTGCAAACAGTACCTCAACCCCCCTCCAGGCCAGGTGCAGTAGCTTATGCCTATAATCCTAGCACTTTTGGAGGGCAAGGCAGGAGGATTGCCTGAGCCCAGGAATCTGAGACCAGCCCGTGCAATATAGTGAGATCCTATCACTACAAAAGATTTAAAAATTAGCTGGATATGGTGGTGCATTTACTAGAGAGGCTGAGGTGGGAGGATAGCTTACACCCAGGATTTTGAGACTACAGTAAGCCCTGAACATGCCAATGCACTCCAGCCTGGGCAACAGAGTGATACTCTGTCTCAAAACAAAACAAAACAAAACCCCTCCATCACTGGCTACAGGTAATGGTGTTGCTTCATAAGAACTGAAAAGGGGAGAGTGATGGACAGCTATCTGGGAATAGAACAAATGCATTCCATAAGGCCAGTGTAACAACCCAGATGAGGAAACACCCTCAAGAGGATGTATGGGGCATCGGCTGGAGTCCAAGGGACTGTGTTCATATGCTCCTAGCCTGTGTGTCCTTGAGAAGTAGTAATTATCTTCCTAAGTCCTGGTTTCATCAGATCTAAATTAAGGGTGAAAAAACAGGACACTCTTCCCAGGGTGGTTGTGAAGATTACATGAGATAATGTATATAAAGTTCCTCATACAGTGCTTGCATCTAGTAAATGCTTAATAAATGGCTATCGTCACCAAATTTGGAGCTTGACAGAATTAGTTGTGGAATCCAATTTCCCATTTTACAGATGACAAAACTAAGTCCCAGAGATTTGTAAACATAATTTCTTATATTCTCCCTAGAGTTCCATTTGAGGCCTAGACAGTAGACATTCAATAAGTATTCTGTTAGTTTTATTTGTCATGAAATTCTCAATATCTCAGGAAAGAATGAATAAAAATGTGGTGATATGGTTTGGCTGTGTCCCCACCCAAATCTCAACTTGACTTGTAGCTCCAAGAATTCACACCTGTTGTGAGAGGGACCCAGGGAAAGGTAATTAAATCATGGGGGCCAATCTTTCCTGCGCTATTCTCTTGATTGTAAATATGTCTCATGAATCTGATGAATTTATCACGGGTTTCTGCCTTTGCTTTTTCCTTATTTTCTCTTGCTGCTGCCATGTAAGAAGTGCGTTTAGCCTCCCACCATGATTCTGAGTCTTCCCCAGGCATGTGGAACTGTAAGTCCAATTAAACCTCTTTTTCTTCCCAGTCTTGGATATGCCTTTATCAGCAGTGTGGAAATAGAGTAACACATGTGGGTATTGTTGACCCCTTTCACAAATGGACAACTGAAGCCAAACATTATGTACTTACCAGAGGCTACCTTTTGGCAAAGTAAGAATCCTGATCTTCAATTTAATAGTCAAGCGTTCATTTGCTAATTTCATAGTAACGCAAGTTTCAGATCATTTCTATGTCCTTTTTTCAAAGATTTGGTCCGAATTTTATCATTTAGCTACATCTATGTTTCCCTCAAAGGTGGAAGTTTCCAAAGGGAAGGTGATTGATCAATTGCTGACAGCATAAATCATGGGCAGTGTCTCAGACAGGGCCCCATTCATTTTGCATCTTCTTGACAATAAAGTGCATTAATCCACCAGCGCTAATAAACCTTGTATCAATTTATCTAATTTGGTGAAGAATAAGAAAATATCTGTGGTTACAATGCTAATGAGCAAACCTTTTTTTCTCATAAGAATTCTAAGCTAGTGGTGTTTTTGAAAGGGAATCTGTGAAGGCGTTCAAGATCCTCTATACACGTGATGTGATTTCTGTGCTTTTCCAAACTCTCAATGAGTCAAGAGTTTATCTGAAACCCAGAGAGAGGAGCCTAGACCAAGTAATAAAGCCTTCAATCCTAAGAGCAAATACAAAGACTTCGTGTCCTACTCTACCCCAGGCATAGAGAAAAATGTCAGAATTGGATATTACCAGGCAGTCATTAAGCCATTAAAAAAATAATAATAGTGGTTGGGCATGGTGGCTCACATCTGTAATCTTGGCACTTTGGGAGACCTAGTTGGGTGGATTGCCTGAGGTCAGGAGTTTGAGACCAGTCTGGTCACCATGGTAAAACCCTGTCTCCACTAAAAATGAAAAAATTAGCTGACCATGGTACTGGTCCCCTGTAATCCCAGATACTTGGGGGGGCTAAGGGAGGAGAATCACTTGAACCGGGGGGGCAGAGGTTGCAGTGAGCCAAGATTGCACAACGACACTCCAGCCTGGGTGACAGAGTGACATTCTGTGTCAAAATAATAATAATAATAATTAATAATAATAATAATGAGGTAAAAGCAGCTACACATATAATTCTCCAGCATGTTCAGTGTTAAGATCCACTGATGTGGCCCAAATTTGTAAGCATATTCCCCACTTCCCCATTTCATTAGTATTATCTTCCAGATGTTTTCAGAGCTGCAGTATCTGGTGTCTGGGAGACCAACACTCAGGTATGTGGTCTCTTTGCCAAACCACCATTTATGCCGCAGACCCTGAGCTCCACCCATCCGACCCCTCATCACTGGAGGAAAACAGGATAGCTAAGGCCATAGCAGCAAATTAATTGGCAAGTTTGTTACTATTTTTTTTTTAAGATTCCTATTTCCTAATTCTAGACTCTGCTTTTCTTAACTTTTTACAAGATGCGTTTTTTGGAAGTCAAAATTTTCCCACAGCTCAGGTGGGAAATCATGATAAAAGCTTTTCAAATCCTAGGCAAAATAAATAAATAAAAATGCACAGAATTTTATTATGATGCTGGCTAGAACACATGCTCTATGTTTCCATTCCCTGCGAATTTCATGTCTTTGGGGTTTGGCTCTCTTGTCTAATTGTTTGTTTGGTCCACCGATCCTTTTGGATGTAGACAAGATGAACGTGTTATTATTTTTGGTATCCTAGTCATGTTTCCTATCCTGTAGTAGAACAGATGTTTGTGAGAACAAATAATGCGAATGGTCCAGAGAGAGAAAATGAAGTGAAAGAACCATTGCTAACTTTTCTTTATGCATGTGGGATGTGAAGACACCAACGTCTGTTAATGTTTCCTCATTATTCACATAGAGTTGAAGTTCATCTTGTTTCCTTGAAGCCTTACTCTTTCTCTTTAGCCTTGTGGGTGTGCCTTTTGTGAGACACTGTTAAAATTTAAAATATAAAAACTTTAGTCTTCACAAAAAGCTGTGAAACATATGAATTACACAATTAAATCATTTATATTTAGTAGGACAATTAAAGATTTAAAAAATTGTAGTTTTTTATCTTTAATTGTCCTACTAAATATAATTCCCAATTGAATAAATTCTGTATGATAATAAAACCATTTAGCCATTTGTCAGTTAATTATCCATGGTTTGCCTCATCTTACACTTCTGAGGATCAAACAGTTAAGACCTTACAAGTCTGCCTGTTGGAAATTTGAATTCCAATCAAAAAAGTCTAAAGTTTCCAAGTACCTTACCTTCAGGTGATTTAAAATACTCTATTAGGATTAATAAAACACATTTCTGTATTGAACGAGTATTTCAAATATAAAAAGTCTAATTGTATATATAAGTTGGTTAATATTTTAATAATTGTGTTACCATATTAACTGTTCCCAAAAATGAAGATTTTGGTAAAAATTCTAGTCAACCCACATTTTGCACTAGCCTCAATAATTTTCTTTATGAGCCACATTGCTCCTTCTAACTAACCCAATGCCCATGGTTTTTCAATTAGTATACAATGCTTGATATTTAGAAGATTCTGCCTTATACAGTACAAATCAAATCACATAAATCAATTTAAATAAACTAAGTTATGGGCAATTTTATTGTATATAACAATTATTATTTTTATATTATATAATCATAGAAAATAATAAATAAATTTAATATTTTACATTTTGGCCATTACTGTTTTTTGAATTTGAGGAGTTTTATTTTATTTTATTTTTGAGGCTGTATAGACATAAAAATGATTCTCACAGTAAACATTTAAAACTTTTTTTGTTTTCTTATTTATTATTTTGTTTACACCCTTACTGTGTTCAAAGATAAATTTGAAGCAGCTTTTAAATATATATAATAGAATACAAAGAACAAATGTTGAATACAGTAATTCAAGAAGACAGAAAAATAAAGAAAAGAGATAAAATCATGAAGTAAAGTTAAAATAGAAGCATCATTGCTCAGAGATGGATCATAAACTAGGTTCTGACCTTTCTATTAGCCAAAACAAAAAGAAGAAAAATGATCACCTATATGACCCACAGTGTCCATAGATTAAAAAAACAAAAATCTAGTTGCTCAAACACACACAAGCATTCCTAAAACTAAGGCCTGAAAGACATTCTTCCCATGAGTCTTCATGTGAAAGATTAGGCGAAATAACAGCATTCTCAACAGCATCTCTGTAGTGAATACCAAAATGAGACATTCAGAGTTGTTTCTACCAACGTCTCTCAATGCAGGTCAGCAAAAGCACAATGCAAAAACAAAATCAAAAATAAAAATCCAGTTGAATGAAAGAAAGATGCTAAAATGATGCAGTATAAGGCAGCAGCTCCCTCTTGCCTAACAATCCATTGAAGATATTTTAGAGGATCTGGAAGAGTACTTGAACTGTATATCCTTCAGGCAATACTCTATAGACGTTTAACAAATATTGAGTGGTGATAAATTCAAAGGATTATTTTCCAAGTGAAAAAATTAAAAATCACAGTTTCTCATTGGATACATATCTGGATTTTATTTAAAGTTCCTATTTCTCTAAAGCTTCCCTAGATATACATGATATTCTTCTCAAGTGTTACCAGACTAAAGTCCTTAAATGGGCCCCTCCACCACTCTCTATCCACCCCAGGTGTGTGAAATCACACGGTTTTTAATTCCTAATTTCTTCCCTTTCCCATCCTTCACATGAACAAGAAAGACAAGACTTCCAGAAACATTAATACAAAATGAACAAAGCTCTCATTTTTTTATTTGGAATTAATTCACAAATTAAGAGAAAAGCAACACCATAAAGTGCCAACCTCCACTATTCCTACGTCTCCCGGTTGTTTGGTGCCAGACCTGTCATATATCATAGTTCACAAAGCTCTGAGGCCAGATGGTAAGGGCATGATTGCTTTGCAAATTACTAGAAAGCACTTGGAATTAGCCTGGTGTTCAATGGGCTACCCAATATTTGATCTTTCTACAGACAGACAGAAGCTCTACTCATCAACAGCTCCTACAGAGGGCTACTGTTATGTCTTGGACTTGATTGCAGGCCTAAGTGTAGATGCTAATTTGACCTAGTACAAATAATTGGGCCTAAACTCACTGGGCAAGTATGACTTTCATAATGTAGTAAGGTAGTAATGTAGTAACCCGAGGAGGAGTGCCAGTTTGGTGGAGTCTGTTTTTGTAATCCACATCCTTTTTACTAAGTTCACTCTCTTCAAGCTCATAATAAACAGGCTTAACAGCCTAACACATCCTCTTTAAAAGGAGACTCCAATTGATCCTAAAAATATTTTATAAAGTGACCATTTATGTCCAAGAAGGAATCTGTAAAGAGCTCTAAGCTCAGAATAGTTACAAAAGTCAATGTCCTAAACCCATCAGCCTGGTACTGGAAGAAAAACCTTAGTGCTTTAACTCTCAATGTCTTGGGGAAAAAAAAAACACCCTCCACTTGGATTTTGAAGTTAAATTTATAGAGAGACTATTAGTTTACAGAGGTGAGGCAAGAATTAAATAAACCAACAAGGGATGCAGAAGCAGCCAGGGACCACACCAGCAAGAAACGGTTTCCACCTTCAGGCCTAAAAGAGACAAGGGGAACAAAGCACTGTAACCAAGGTCATATCAGAACTGGCCAGAGTTGTAATCCGAAAAGGAAAAAGCCACTTTTGCAATCACAACACAGAAGTCAAAGCAGAGCAGAAGAAACCAAGAAGCCCTAGGATCTCTTTCTCCTCTGGTTCTCTCATCTACTGTGGAAATCTCCCTTTGGCTAAAGCTAAGTGGCAGTCAAGGCAAGGGAGCCTGCTGGCATAGGCCAGAACAGAGAAGAAAGAAAAATGAGGCAGAGGGTGGAGAATAGCCAGTGCAATGACCTTGCAAAACTCTGCAAAACTGGCATTGTTAGTCCTTCCATGAAGTACTAATGGCCATCGTGGAATTCACTTGAATGCAATTATTGTGGGGTCTGAGGCACACAGGTAACTGGTGCTGTGGAGAAGCAGGTCTCTCCACGAGATAAGCTCATAATCATACTTGGTTTCATCCTCTCTCAATACCTTTATACTGTCAAAGATATAGAGCTTTTCACTTAGGTTTTTAGAAGACATTTGCTGATTTCATAAAATTTTGCCTGGTCAATTGCATTTCTAAAGGCAGAATTTTTATTTTCTCCTAGAATGACACAGCATTATGTGGAGATAATGGAGATGTGTGGATATCCAGCATTGTGTCCCCCAACCCTATGCTTATAGAAGAGAAAGGAAGAAACACATTTTTTTTTGAGACAGGGTCTTTTTCTGTCACCCAGGCTGGACTGCAAGTGGCATGATCAGAGCTCACTGCTGCCTCAACCTTCTGGGCTCAAGCAATCCTCCCAACCTCAGCCTCTCTAGTCAATGGGACTACAGGCATAGGACCACCACACCCAGCTTATTCTTGCATTTTTTGTAGAGACATGGTTTCACCATGTTGCCCAGGTTGCGTATATTTAATCCAGCTGTGATCTTCATTATAGAGTCAAGTTTCAACTTCTTTATAATTGATGATGCACAGAGAATCTCATTTCCTAATTGTGGAAGAGAATATAAAGACAAAGGAAACAGAAGCTTGAATGGCATAGTGCTAGCAAGACTCTTCACATATGGCTATTTTCACATCTTAAATGTAATTTGCACATATTCAAAAGTAAATGTTTCAAAAGGTAGTTTAATCTTAAGCTAAACACCTGGTCTAAGTCAAAAGAGAGACGTCAAACTTTTTTAATGTTAAAGGTAAAGCTTGGAAGAATACTTCTTAGAACACTCCCACGACACACATTGTTTGTGAAAATTATACCTTGCAGTGAAAATGGTGACATAGCCTAGCATGCATTCACTCAATACTGCTCCAAACAGAGAAAAGGGAAACTGAGGTCATCAACAATAATTTAAAGTTTCTGAATTATTCCACAAACTTTGGCATTCCCAGACTGAATTTTGGACTGGAAGCTAGAATGTTCCACTTGCCAGCAGATAGCTTATTAGATGAGAATACCCTATGATCTGTGTAAGAACCTCTTCACCCTGGGAAGTCCTGGTGGATGTAACTGCAGAAAACAAAATCGTAATTACATGAGGCTTAGATTGCTCTGTGACATACAAGGGCCAGGTTATATTGCAATCCTTTAGTTTTCTTCAAATTAACTAGAAGAAGCTCAAGTCCCTTCCCACTAATATTGGCAAGAAGGCTGATATTAGTCAGTTTGTGCTCTGCATACTCCTAGACTGAGATGATTGATAGATAGATAGATAGATAGATAGATAGATAGATAGACAGATTACTAAAAACTGACTTTCCAGCTTTCCAGCTCTTGAGCAGGGAAGAGCCTCAGTCTGTGGCTACCACCACTGCCATTTGCTCTTTGGGGCCATACCAAGCTACCGTGGAGCACTCGTCTCTCACCATCTGTCCAAGCTGTTGTGCCATCTGTGGTCTAAGCCAACAAGCACTATTTGTTGATGGGCAGCTCCCTGGAACCTTCACTCATTTTTGGGCAAAGTCTGCCAATGAAGAGTCTTTTCTGGCCCCAAGGCCACAGCTCTGTCCTCACAGACATCTCATCAGGCTCCAAGTTGCAATGTCTAAGTGAGTTCAGACCTCTACCTCCCAAAGGAACTTACAACCCTTTCCTCTTCCCTCTCTTTGTGGATAAAACCCAGGTTACACATTTATTCTCTTTTCAACACTGTAAACTCAGATTGGCTCCTTCTTCTCTCTTTTGAGAAAATTAGATCTAATTGCTTCAATTGCCTTAAATGCACACACACACACACACACACACACACACACACAAAAGGCACAAAAGTTTTTTTAATGGCTTTTTTTTTTAAAAGGTTCCACATCAGTCTGCCAATGTCATCAAAGTAGAATACCTCTAAGGGTAAGAAAACCTCAGCCTAGATATCTTCTGAGACAGGAAAAATCCCATTTCCTTCCTTCCCAGTGAGGTTGCTATAAAGGAAAATGAAGCATAAAACTTCTCAGAAGGTGACCCTCATATACAAAAATGTGTAACAAATTTATTTGTTTATGTATTAATTCAAAAAGTATTTTTGAGTTCCAGCTGTCTCAAGCAGTTCAAAAATCATTAGAGATGGAATAATGAGGAAAAATGTATTGTCCCTGCTCTTGTGGCATTCACAGCCTGGTCATCATCAACAAAAAGTGATCTACAAACTACTAAGGTGCAAACTACCCTCACCTTTGAAGAAACAGGAAAAGCACAAAACTCTAGCCCTATATTTGAAGGGTATTTAAATATAGCCAAGAAAGGATATGCACATAAAATGATTAAACATCATGCCTCATGCTAGAAACCAAAAGTACAAATGATAGCGTTTATACGTAATCCCAGAGTGACTGCACACTTGCCAGACATAGGGAAAACCGAAATAACTTCAGGAGGTGTAAGCACTTCAGCCAGGACCCAAGGAAAGTAAAGGACACTGATAAATAGTAAAGAGAAAAAAGGAAACTCCCAAGTCACATTAGAAAGTGAGAAAATGTTTGAAAATTTAAGGAATTCAAATAACTTTTAAGAGAAGCAAAAATGCTTAGTTTAATTTTTAAGTGAACGTTTAAAAATAATGCAGACTCTCAAATCTTATCTATCATTTTACTCATAAAGCTGCTGTCAGCTGTGTTTTCAACCAGGAGTTATCTGATAAATTCAAAACCCATAAAACTATTCCTCAATCTTCTTTTATCATAAAAAGTGGTATTTTTCTCTGTTACTTCTTCCTCTAGCCTTCTTTATGATGGTGAAGAACTAGGTAGAGAAACTTTTCTTTCAGAAACAGAAATTTTGCATACTTCCAATGGAAAAGTAAATAACATGATCCTTCTGAAAGATTATTTAGCAATAAGCATAAAAAGTCTAAAACTGAACAAAGCATCTGGTCTGATAAATCTACTTTCTAGGAATTTATCTAGAGAAATAATCATAAACTTGCAGAAAGAGTTTGATGAAAGATGTTTATTATAATGAAATTTATAATAGTAAAATAAATTTAAGGCAACTTAAATATTCAAAGTTCTAGAAATGGCTATATAAATTATAGTATAAGCATATAAAAGAATTATCTTGAAAATATTTAAGGATATTAAAAAATGCTCAGAAGGTGAAAAAAATCATGTCACAAACTATGAACATATGATTCCAAGAATATAAAGCATTACATAGGAGAAAAAGATATTAAAATGTTAAGATCTGTTATCTCTCGGTGGTAATATTATGAGTGAAATGTACCCCTTCCTTATGCTTTCTGATATTTCAAATTTTCTACAATAGAGATACACACACTAACACACATATTTACATTCACACACACACACACATATAAACAGCTAGTTCTAAAGGGGATTGAATCTCATGTTTTTAACCATCAAGGAAGCATTTTCGACCCTGAACCCAGTTTGTAGTCAGTTTTTGATTTGTGAATATTAACCATCTTCAATAACCCCCTTGCTTCATTATTCATTTACCAAATGGCCTGAAAAGTAAGCCTTGTACACTACGCCAGCCTAAGATGAGAAACGAACACTGGCTTCCACAAGAAACATTGCTTTTCTTTCTTGTTCACTAAGCCCTACTTAGCCACTAACCACCATGTGTTTGGCAGGGAAGCCCATTTAGACTCAGATTCAGTTTTAAATCCTAGAGTTTCTCTACACCACTAAAGAAGGTACTAGCTTCCAACTTCAGGAGCCCATCCCCATCACTCAAACCAAAATCAGCTGTGGGGACTGACTACCCTGCTCTCCTGCTATGCTGTGACACTGAGGCAGCCTCTCCAACCTGACTCCAAAGCCAGAGTGAACCATGTTGGGAGCACAACTTAGAGAGCTGGCTCCCTTATAGCATGATTATCCTGCAAGGAAACTCTTCCCACTCCACATGAAGATATAGAAAGCAAGAAAGAGCATTTCCCTCACACTCACAACAGCAACAAAAAGTAAGGCAAGCTGTAATCATATGTTCTTTCTTAAATCCATAAAAAAGCCGAAGTCACGAAGCAGTCAACTAGCCTAAAACCTAAGGAGAGACAACCACCTGAAGGGAAAGAGAGAACATAAATATTTTATTATCTGGAGCAGATGCAGCTGACCACTATATAAAAAAGTAGCTAGAATGATTAATAAATTGTTGGAGGCAGCGTGTGATCTGGCAAGAGTATGTACAACTCACGGAGGCCACAAATTTGGGAAAATTTTGTACCATATTGCAGAATTGTTATACACAGACTTCAACAAACACTTATTTTAAAAAAAAATAGTGAGACTATAGAGAAAGTAGTCCTACAATGCAAGCACTGCAAGAGAGAGCCTCTCCGAGGAACAGCATAAGGGAAGACCCAAAGCTACTCAACTAAGTGACACTGAAATAAAGTAATGCCCCAAAGCTTCTCAGTTAAGCAGCATTGAAACAAACCCATTGGCAGACAACCCCTCCCCCCAAACACAAGGTATTGCTTTGCTAGAGACATTTGAAGCCTTTGGTGCATAAAGAATAACTAAAGCAACAACAAACCTCAAACTAACTTAATTTGTAATTAGATTAATGAAAATCCTCCTGCTAAAGCCACACAAGAAGAAAAATCATGACCTTTTAAAATCATGCTAACAAGAGACAAAGCCATCAACAAAACCAGACTCAGACTCAGACACAGATGCTGGAATTATCATGCAGGGAATTTAAAATAACTCAGATGTTAACTATTCTAAAACAGGGTTTCTCAACAATATTGACATTTTGGGAGGGATTATTCTATGTTGTAGGGGGATGTTCCATGCATTATAAGATGGTTGGCAGCAACCCTAGTATATACCCATTAAATGCCAGTAGCATTTTCTCTAATCATGACAACCAAAAATGACTCCTGACATTGGCAAATGTCCCCAGGGAGAAAGGGCAAAATCATTCCCAGTTGAGAACTACTGATCCAATGGAAAATGCAGAAAACATGAAATCAAATTTCAGCAGTGAGAGGAAAACAATCAAATGAAAATGCAAAAAATAAAAGACACAGTTATATAAATGTAAATGCAATCAATGGGATCATGAGTAGATGCTACACAGGTGATACCGTAACTTATAAACTTGAAGACAGGTCAATGGAAATTAACCACACTGAAACAAAAAGAGGAAAAAAAGTGGAGAGTAAAAAGCCAGAGAACCCAAGAGTTGTCAAACAATATCAAACTTTTGACATGCCTATGTTCAAAATCCAACAAAAAATAGAGAAGAGGAAATAGAAGAAATATTTGAAGAAATAATGGCCAAGAATATTCCCAAATTGATGACAGACAAGACCACAGACTCAAGAAACAAAAAGCACCAAGCAAGATAAATGAAGAAGGAGGAGGAGAAGGTAGAATGTAGGAGAGGAAAAGGGTGGGGAGAAAACAGGGAGAGTAGGAGGAAGCAGAAAAGGAGAAGGAATAAAGGGAGGGAAAATAAACCTAAATGTATCATATATAAACTGCTAAAATCCAAGGAAAATATCTTCCAGGTGATGAGAAGAAAAAAAATACACATAGTAACAAAAATGAAAATCAGAACAGACTTTTGACAGAAGAAAATAAG
>NW_016107526.1:1839346-1842797 GCF_001604975.1 Cebus imitator
CAAAAAAAAAAAAAAGAACTTTCAAACAGAATTCTATATCCAGCAATAAATTTCAAAAATAAAAGAGAAATAAAACTTTCTCAGAAAAACAAAACCAGAAATAATTCATTGCCAGTACACTTAGAAGAAATGTTAAAAGAAGTTTCTCTGTCAGAAGAAATATAATGCTTGAGAGAAACTTGGATCTACACGAAAAATGAAAGATGCTAGTAATGGAATAAAATATAGAAAATTTACTTGTTCTTATTTTTAATTATTATAAAAGATAACTGATTATCTAAAGCAAAGATATTAACAATGTATTATGTGTTTATAGCATATGCAAAAGTAAAATTATGAAAACAATGGCATGAAGGATGACATGAAGGAATTGGAAATAAACTGTTGTAATGTTCTCCCACTACACAAAAAACAGAGTATTATTTGCAAGTAAGTGATCAACTAGATTTGCATATTATAAATCCCAGGCACCCAACTAAAACACTTTAACAAGGAGTTATAAATAACTGAATAGTGAAGGTAAACCATAATAATTAATGAAAAGCTCAATTAACCCTAGAGAAAGGAGAAAAAAAAGGAAAAAAGAAATAAAGTACAGGTGGAACAAATAGAAAACAGCTACAGGGATGACAATTTTTAATTTAACTATTTAAAGAAACACAAAAATACTAATGGTCTGAAAACATTAATTAAAAGAAAACTTTAGATTGGGAATAAAATAAGATCTAGCAGCTGTGTTCAATAAACCTATTTTAGATGTAAAGTATAGTAAAAGGATGGAAAATGATGCATATTACTATGACTAGCCAAAATAAAGCTGCAAGAGTTTTGTTAATATGAGACAAAATATTCCTACAGAACAAATAATATGATCAGGAATAAAGACAGATATCAAATAAAAATGAAAACTTTAATTCTTAAAAATATATATAGCAATCTAAATGTGTATGCATATAACACAGAACTTCAAAAATTACATAAAACAAAAAGTGACAAACCTGACAAGTCAACAATTATAGATGGAGACTTCAAGATTACTCTTTTAGTAACTGATAGAATAGGCAGGTAGAAAATCAGTAAGGATATACAAGACCTAAGCAACACTATCAAATAACTCAACATAATCGACATTTATAGAATATTTCACTCTACAACAGCATCATACACATTCTTTTTAAGCACAAATGAAACAGCCACCAAGATATATGATATTAAGGGCAATACATCAAATGTCAACAGATTCAAAAGAAAAGAAATTGTACAAAATATTTTCTCAGAATATAATAAAATTAAATTAGACATCAATAACAAAAAAAATCTCGAAAATCTTCAGAGAGTACAAAACTAAACAAGATACTTATAAAAACCCATTGGTAGGAAAAAAAAATCAAAGGAAATTTATATATACTTTTAACTGAATGAAATAAAGTAAAACACAACAAAATCTGTGGGATAAAATTCTACCAGTCTCTAGAGGGAAAAGTGTGGCATTATATGTTTACATTGTGAGAGAATAGTACCAAATCAGTAATCTAAGCTACTTCCTTAAGAAACCAGAAAAGGGGGGGATCGATCCAAGATGGCCGTTTAGGAACAGCTCAGGATTGCAGCTCCCAGTGAAAGCACAGACGGTGAGTGGACGCCGCATTTTTTTTTTTTTTTTTTTTTTTTTTTGAGACGGAGTTTCGCTCTTGTTACCCAGGCTGGAGTGCAATGGCGCGATCTCGGCTCACCGCAACCTCCGCCTCCTGGGTTCAGGCAATTCTCCTGCCTCAGCCTCCTGAGTAGCTGGGATTACAGGCACGCGCCACCATGCCCAGCTGATTTTTTGTATTTTTAGTAGAGACGGGGTTTCACCATGTTGACCAGGATGGTCTCGATCACTTGACCTCGTGATCCACCCGCCTCGGCCTCCCAATGGACGCCGCATTTTTATTGCCCACAGACTAGGCAATTCCCAGGCGGAGGAGGAGCTCCACGGGTCACCAGTGCGGCTGTTTTGGCCAGCGCAGCTGTGTCGGCTGCCGCCGCTGCTTGACTCCACGCGGCTGCTTTGTTGACGCCCAGAGCAGCAGTTCTCCTTACAAAATACACCGGTCAGGGTGCCCTTTTGGCTGGCGATTGGAGCCACAGGAAGTCGCCGATTCATCTGTTTAAAAAGGGGACTGAGCAGGGAACCAGGACAGTAGATACCAGGGCAAAAAAAGTGCCACAAATCTCAGTGCCGCTGTTTAAGCCAGCGCAGTGAGTTGCCACAGGGGAAAACACAGACCCCGGGGCCTCTTCAACAGGTGACTGGAACACCAACTTAAAAAAAAAAAAAAAGCCTCTGAGGCAGGAAGCCAGGCGATCACGCTCGGCTGGTCCCACCCCCACAAAAGAACAGCGCCACTACAGAGGTAGTCAGCCAATGCTGAGGCAGCCCACCATTGCCAAGGCAACCCACCCCTGCAGAGAGGCTCTGCCTTAACAGAGGCGGGCTACCATTGCCTAGGCAGTTCTAACTACACCCATATAAACAGGACTGCAGGGAAGTTCACTCGGCAGCTGGGCGGAGCCCACAGCAGCTCAGCAAAGCCTCTACAGGCAGACAGTGACTAGGCTGCCTCCTTGCTGGGCAGGGCAGCTCTGAAGGAAAAAAAAAGAAGGCAGCAGCATAACGGAAACTCATAAAGGCCCTAAATCCTTGGGACAGACCACCAGGAAACAAAAAGCGGTTTATGAGTTCTGCTGCAGCAGACCTAAACATACCTGCCCAGCAGTTCTGAATGAACAACAGAGCTCACAGCTCAGCATTTGAGCTCCTATAAAGAAGAGACCGTCTCCTCAAGCAGCTCCCTGACACCTGTATATCCAAAGAGCCACCTCATAAAGGAGAGATCGGATTGACACTTGGTGGGTATCCTTCTGGGACAAAGATAGCAGAAGAAGAAAACTGGTAACAACCCTTACTGTTCAGCAGCTGCTGCAGGTGCTCCCCAGGCAAGCAGGGCCTGGTGTGGACCTCAGCAGACCTACAGTAGAGGGGCCAGACTGTCAGAAGGAAAACCAAGAAACAGAAATAACCTCATCATCAACAAACAGAAGGTCCACTCAGAGACCCAATCTGAAAGCCAGCAACTACAAAGACAACAGGTGGATAAGCCCATAAAGATGGGAGGAAACCAGCGCAAAAAGGATGAAAACACCTGAAACCAGAACACCTCTCCTCCTAAAAGGGATCACAACTCCTCACCAGGAAGGGATCAAGGTTGGATGGAGAACGAGTGTGATGAAATGACAGAATAGGAGGTGGGTAGTAAGAAACTTCTGTGAACTAAAAGAACTTGTTCTAACCCAATGCAAAGAAACTAAGAACCTTGAAAAAAGATTTGATGAAATGCTAACGAGAATGGACAAAATAGCAAGGAATGTAAGTGAATTGATGGAGCTGAAAAACACGAGAACTTCG
>NW_016107526.1:1847026-1867176 GCF_001604975.1 Cebus imitator
ACTGACAGAAGAGCAGAAGATCAAACACCGTTCTCACTCATAGGCGGGTGTTGAACAATGAGAACACATGGACACAGGGAGGGGAGCACTACACACTGGGGTCAGTTGGTGGGAAATAGGGGAGGGACGGTGGGGGGTGGGGAGCTGGGGAGAAACAGCAAGGGGAGAGATGCCAGATGTAGGTGATGGGGAGGAAGGCAGCAAATAACACTGCCACGTGTGTACCTATGCAACAATCTTGCATGTTGTTCACATGTACCCCAAAACCTAAAATGAAATAAAATAAATAAATGGGGAGAAAAAAAAATCAGTTTGAAAATAAAAAAAAAACAACAAAAAAAGAAACTAGAAAAATAAGAGCAAATAACACAAATCAAGCAGAAAGAAGGAAACAATAAAGAACAGAAGTTAATGAAATTAAAAACACAAATCTATAGGGAAAATCAATTAAAACAGAAATAATTCAATAAAAAGATCCATAAAATTGGTATACCTCTAACAAGATTGATAAAGGAAAAGAAGAAACAAATTGCTAATATTAGAAATGAAACAGGGGACCTCAGTCCAGACCCCACAGACATTAAAAAGAGAAATAATGTGTAATCCCAGCACTTTTGGAGGCTGAGGGGGGCAAATCACGAGGTCAGGAGATTGAGACCATCCTGAACAACATGGTGAAACCCATCTCTATTAAAAAAATACAACAATTAGCTGGGCATGGTGGCGCGTGCCTGTAGTCACAGCTACTTGGGAGGCTGAGGCAGGAGAATTGCTTGAACCCAGGCGCAGAGGTTGCAGTGAGCCGAGATCGCAACACTGCACTCCAGCCTGACACCTGGCAACAGAGCAAGACTCTGTCTCAAAAAAAAGAGAGAAATAATGAAAAACTGTGAACACTGTTACCACAAATGAAGCAACCTAGTTGAAAGTAACCAATTTGTTGAAAGACACAATCTGCCAAAAAAAATAAAAAATAAAAAATAAAATAAAATAGGTAACCTGAATAAGTCAGTAGCCATTAAATAAATTGGACTCATTGTTTAAACCTTTTAACAAAGAAAAACGCAGGCCCCATGATGTTCCTGGTGAATTCCTACAAATGTTTAAGTATAATAAAAATATTAATACAAATTCTATACAATCTCTTCCAGAAAATATTTTAAAAGAGACTTTTCAACTTATTTTATGAAGTTAGTATTATCCCGATACCAAAACCAGACAAAGAGAGTAAAAATGAAAACTATAGACCTACATCTTTCATAATCCTAAGTGCAAAATCCTCAATAAAAATAGTAAAAACTTGAATCAAGAAATGTATCAAAAGAACAACTCAATGACCAAGTGGAATTTATCCCAGGAATACAAAACTGTTTCAATATTTGAAAAATCAAGTAACTTAATTAGTTATATTATTAGACTAAAAAGGAAAAGCTACATGAGCATCTCAATAGATGCAGGAAAAAACATGATAAATTTTGACACCAATTGTGAAAATGTGCTTCACATCATTAATCATCAGGAAAATGCAAACTAAAACCACAATAAGATGCAACTTCACTTATTAGAATAGTAAATAAACAAACAAAAATTCTGACTACACTAAATTGTAGCAGGCTAATCCCCTTCATTCCACTTCCACTGCTGAAATAATAATCTTTGCCAGTCTTTTATTTTCTTCAATTTTCCTATTTCTTAGCAATTTTGAAAGGTTAGAATTAAATGCAGGAACTCAAATGGCCACTGGAAACTAGAAAATTCTTGCACAGTTTTAAGGTTTTCCATTTTAATTTTAACAAGTTAGAATTTAGGCAAGATAGAAACAATCTATAAAACCTAACAGCAAATGTATTCATGTGGATAAGACAGCAAGGGCAGTTATACTTCAACAAAATTAACTTCATCATGATACGGTTCTTGGTCTAACCTTCTATCTCCTTTAAAACTAGTCTTCAAGCTTTTTCAAAAAATACAGCTTTGTCAAATAGTTCATATATCTAAGTATATTCCTATTAAAATGATGGCAGATTAAATAAATTGTCTCACTTATGTTAGCTCAGTGATTAAAGATATATTTACCAAAGATTTAGGACAGAAAGAGATCAAAATTGAACTTGCCAAAATAATGACTGGCTTATCTTTCAGCTACTTGTGAATATTTCCTTTGTGTTCTTTAGTTATTACATAGATCAATCACCCTCTTTATTTCATACTCCCAGGATTGTAGTTTATCCCTTATAAACTCAGATTTTAAAACTTTTTTTTACCTTGCTATAAATGTAACCTCTGTTCTCTCTCTCTCTCTTTCCCTCTCTCTCTCTCTCTCTCTCTCTCTGTTTGTGTGTGTGTGTGTGTGTGTGTGTGTGTGTGTGTGTGTGTGTGTGTGTGTGTATCCTTCCTGAACAGTGAATGTTCTGTCATTGATAGGACATTGTTCTGGTTGCCTGAGGACAGCATCTACCATTGCCTTTTAAGTCCATTTGCAGTTAGTTTCTATTTATTATGAGTTCTAACTTGTTGCCTCAAAAATCTTAGTCAAGAGTATTTCCTATAGGTAATGCAGTAAATTAGGGAACAAGGAGAATGGCTCTTTATTGTTAACACTGTATGTATTTCTTAATCACTAGGTCCCATAGGGCTCCCTGGGATAAGTAGGAGACCAAGAGTAAAGTTTGATTGACTTTTTCTTATTCTTTCCCACAGAGTACACTACAGCCCAAATGTCATATCTCTCTGTTGTATGGTCTCAGACCCATATAGTTATTACTATCAAGCATATACCACCTTTTCCTATGATAAGGTTAATGAGATGCCATCAGATATATTCTAAGCCCTTTAGATCCCTAGTCTTCCGTATTTTAGAATCATTCATGGAGTTTTCTTTGTTTGCTTTGTTAACAACGATTTCTTAGGCTCTACACTCAATGAATCAGGTGGGGATACAGTCTTCCATATGTTTAAAGGCTTCCCTGGTAATTGAAATGTGCAACCAGGATTGAGAACAATTGTTAGAATATAAGTATTTACTGACACAGGAACAGAGAATCAAACACCACATGATCTCACCCATAGGTGGGTGTTGAACAATGAGAACACATGGACACAGGGAGGAGAGCATCATACACTGGGGTCTGTCAGGCGGAAGTAGGGGAGGGACAGCGGTGGGGGGGAGTTGGGGAGAGATAGCACGGGGAGAAATGCCGGATATAGGTGATGGGGAGGAAGGCAGCAAATCACACTGCCATGTGTGTACCTATGCAACAATCTTGCATGTTCTTCACTTGTAACCCAAAACCTAAAATGCAATTTAAAAAAAGGAATATAAGTATTTACAAATAATTCCTCCATTTTCAGCACACTACTTCAGTAGGTAATGTGAGAGTTTTGATCACAACTCACTTCCTAGGCGTTCAACTAAATAAAAAGCTTTGAAATACTGCTTTGGGATCATTTCACCCCCTGATCATTTTCTCAGCCTTCTGCCCACCTACCACTAAGCTGTAAATTCCTAAGACTCTCTTCTTTATATTTGGTTACTGATAAATGATAGTCCTCTCACTCTTCTGCTGTGCCATCTTCATCTCCCTGGGTTACTCCAGAATTTACCACTATCCACTAACTACCTAATAGAAGGTTTAACTGCAGAAAACATGTATGAAGCCACTATCCCTCTTTGGTATACTCCCAGTGCTAGGCAGTTATCCGGAACTCAGTAAGTATATTGAGAAAAAAATCTAAACTATAATCCTTGGACACTACATTTCAGAAAACTCTTGATTGACAGATGAGGAAAACGTTAAGGTAGGATGGATGGCTCTGTAACTTGTCCTTACACATTCACTTTCAAAGGTTTGTACAAGTTGTTTGAAGACATTTAAATGAATTTATTCATACAAAGATAGCCTAAACTATCACTTTATTAAATTACTTCAACCATTAAAACAGAATAAATTATTTCATAATATTAACAGTCTCTAAGTTAGAGTTTAAGGATCTTAGTTCCTGGCCACAATAGGAGCATAGTAGAAAGAAATTTGGGGATGGAAATACCAGCAAATTTCTCCTCTAAGTTACCTATTCTGGAAATCACTGACACCAAGATTAACACTCACAGTAACTAAGTACTAATATTTGTCCCATTTCTAATTTAAATCTCAATCAGGGTTATTGGCATTCTCTCATAAACTCATTTACCATTGAACAGCTATAAGAGGAAGCACGACTTAGAACTTGCTGAGGAAGATCATGGAAACTCTACATTGCTTGACATGTTTCGGTTTCACAATTTCATTAGCAGAATTTATATGATCAATTCAAGATTTAATTTCTTTCCATATTGTGATTAATGCTAGATGTAAATTTCAAGTTAACATAAGCAAATTTAATTCTACATCAGTAAAGAAATATGCTTTAATTGAAATGATGATATGAGATTATTCATTGTTTATTAATACAAAGGTGAAATTATTCCCATGGGATTTTTTATATTACTGAGGAGGCAGAAAGCAAAGAGAAAAGATGGAGCAAGACTTTTTTAACACTGGCATTATCATCTTGTTTTTCTCCCAGCAACATAAAAGTCAGCCTTTTCTGCTTTTACCATCAGACAAGGAACTGTGATCTGTAATCAACCATGTAACCTTAGGATAATCACTTAAATTCTTTATCTATTTTGCATCTGCTTTAAAAAAACCATATTTGTTTGGAAAATCTGCCATATCTATATCACAGAAATAATATAAGAAGTATGTTAAATTCTGTGTGTGAAAGCCCTTGGAGAAGTTAACAAACATTACAAAAACAAAATGGAATTTATAGCAATTTTTGTTTTTGGAGTCTTCCTAAATGCATGCATTATTTCTTTGCTAGCCATAAAAGTACATCAAAAAATTTTCATTCTAAAACATAAGAAGGCAATTTATCTAGAGGATTTTTTAACCTCAATGCTGATATTTTGGGTCAGATTTGTTGTGGGGGTTGTCTTGTGCATTGAAGATGTTGAATGACATCTCTGGCATCTACCCACTGGATGCCAGTAGCATCCGTCCAACTGTGATGATGAAAAATGATTCCAGACATTGCCAATATCCCTTGGGGGGAGGTACAAAATCATCCTTATTTGAGAACCACTGATATGGCACTTATTTTATACATGTGAACATAAAAACTATTTTGCCAAGAGTGCATCAAATTTTATAAAGATACACATAAATACATAAAATGTTATATTGCATATATATATATGTAAATGTTCGTGAAAAATCAGAAATAAAATTATAAATCCCACTATTAGCACATTAGATGTTATTAAAATATAATTAAATGGGTAAGAGTCATATTAAAACCAAGCATCATGAAGTTACACATCAGAAAACCAACATGGTGAGAACACATTATTAAAAATTCACACCAATTGAATAAACAAATATGATCGGATACTGTATCATCAAACATAAATGCAAGATAAGAAACAGATAAAACCAATTTAACATTAATATCTTTCTAATTTGTTAAAGCAAAAATTGTAATGCCATCAAATGACGCCAATCAAGTGTGTGTGTTTGAAATGATCAAGGCTTAATTATTTAACAATAAAGGATGAGAACAACGGCCCAGACTCTCGATAATTTGTGAATTTCACAGTCATCTTTTGAAGTTCTCATTATTTAATCACACTGTCAGGATTGAAATACAATAAAAAATATATCTTTTCTCCATATTTTATGAGTTTTACTGCTTCTGTTTTGGCAACTCAAGTATACCAGCCATCTGGTTCCTCTGGTAAGGCCTAAGAGTGGTAAACAGAGTGGTCCACTGTGAAAACCATTACAAACTGAAATCAATGAACTGAAAGCATTGATAAGCTCTCCCACACACACGAGAGTCATAGATTAGTGGGTGTCAGTGGGTATGCACACACATTTAACTGAAAGAGAGAGAGAGAGAGACAGAGAGACAGAGAGAGAGAGAGACATACCAGTGAAAGGTAAAGCAAAGACAAGAAGAGAGGAAGGTGAATGGATGCTACATTTTTTAGCATTTTTTAGTATTTTACCACTTATCAAGTCCATTCCTCATTCTCATGTGTTATTTTAATTCCTTTAAAATTAAAGTTTTATCATGTGGACAATGCTAGTTTATAAATGTCCTCTTATTTCTCCCTGAGGCATTCTTGCTTAACTGTGTTGAACTGGTTTGGCTGTGTCTCCACCCAAATCTCATCTTGATTAGTAGTTCCCATAATCCCCATGTGTTATGGCAGAGACCTGGTGGGGGGTAATTGAATCATAGGTATATTTTCCCCCATGCTATTCTCGTGAGACTGAGTGAGTTCTCACAAGATTTGATGGTTTTATAAGGGAATTTTCCCTCTACTTCGCTCTGTACTTCTCTTTATTGCCACCATATGAAAAAAGATGTTTGCTTCCCCTTCCACCTGATTGTAAGTTTCCTGAGGCCTCCCCAACCATGCTGAACTGGGAATCAATTAAACTTCTTCCTTTATAAATTACCCAGTCTCCAGTATGTCTTTATTAGCAGCATGAGAACAGACTAATATATTTATCTTCTGTTTCATAATTAAAAAATCAGGAATGACATCTAACATTCAATGAAGCCCGGTTCCTAGCAGGCCATGGATGGGTACACAACAATGGCCTGGGGGTTGGGGACCCCGATGTATAGTATATCCCAGAGTTTCAGGGTCATAGCAATACCTATGATTTGGAAGATCCCACTTGGAGTTTCCCATTAGCTGGCTGAGTCTTATCCTGAACAAGTTGAATATTAATACCTTCAACCTAATAGGTCTCCAGATAGGAAGTAGGAAGGCCCTAGAATTTGAGGGCACAAATTTCCAAATCTGCAATTTCCTGGCATTTCCTTTGTTGGAAATACATCCTTTGTAGTTTCACAGTAAATTGCCTACGATTTCTCAAGATGTCTTTATCTGAGGCCTCATTTTCACCAATCTCCAAACACAAACCTCTGATAAGTCTTTCGAGGCCACTATCCAAATGTCACTTTATCAGTGAGCTGTCACCTAAACACCAAAAAAAAAAAAAAAAAAAAAAAAAGAAAAAAAAAAAAAAAAAAAAAAAAAGAAAAAAAAAAAAAAAAAAGCAACATTCTTCCCCTTCACCTTAGCATTCCCTATACATCTTACTTTAGCTTGTTTTATTTTCCAGATTGCCATCTTATGTACTACACATGTATATGATTTTGTTATTGTTGCCTCTTTTCTCTGTTCTCTCTACTGTAAATTCCTTAAGATCTGAGACTATATTAGTTAGTTTTTCCAGTATAATAAATTATCTAAAACTTTAGTGCCTTAAAGTAACAATCATTCATTTAGTTCAAAAGTCTGTGCTTTGATAATTTAGGCTGGATGAAGCTGAGAGGTTCTTCTGGTCTAGGCTGCCCTCACTCTTATGTCTGCAGTCAGCTGCCAAGTCAATCAGGCTCTAGCTGATCCAGAATGGCCTCAGCTGGGATGACTCCAGCTGGGATAACTCTGCTCCATCTGGTCTCTTCATCTCCAGCAAGTGAGCACAGGACTGTTCACATAACAGTTGGGCAGGGTGACAAGGAAGCAAGTGGAAGAGGACGGACCCTCTTGAGTTCCATGATCAGAACTGGTACCACAGCAATGCCGCCCCATTGTATTCATTAAAGCAAGGCATAAGGCTAGCTTAGATTCAAGGTATAAGAAAATAGCCTCCATATCTTTTTAAAACATATTCATTACTTCACATACTTATCATTTTTTTGTGTGTTGGGAACTTTTAAAATCTATTCTCTTAGCAATTTTCAATTACATTGCAAAAAAGGTGAACACAGAGAAAAATAATGGTGGCCATTTTTGCAAACAATCTGCCAAAAGACTTTACCAAGTTTTTTCACTACTGTATCCTGAGTATGTAAAATAGTCCCTGGTCCATCAGTACTCCAGAAATCTTAGTTGAATGAACAAATGAATTTTATGCCCATTACTCCTGAGCCAGAGCCTCTCCCATAAATTGCTCCTTCTCTGCAGTAAATACTTAAAATACAATAGATGCTTATAATAAACTATATTTTTGGTGAATATTTGCAATTGAAGTCCTGTATCAACTATTCTCTTAAAGTTAAAATCAGCTTTCATCATTTGATTTCTAATTTCTTTAGTTTTTGCAAAGTCAGACTAATTGTTCCCAGAGACTATGAAGCACACTGTATTTCATAGGATGCTTCCTCTCCAAGAACCTTGGAGGAGTTTCAAAACACTTTCTCATCAATCTCCACAGCAATATAACAAGATAAGTATGTCCCATTATCTCCCCTGCCTTTTCCTCTCCCTTCTTCCCGCAGCCAGCTTTTTCCCTTTCATTTCTTCAAAGATGAAACTAGCTTAGACACAACAGAACAAACACTTTCCAATACAAAACAGCTCCTTGAATTAGTGGCCTGGAAAACTTCCTGAAAGGCTGGGCTATTGCACAAGGTTATAGACAGTTAGCACTATGATGCCTGGGGTGTGGTCAGATATGGAAATGTCAGTGGGTTCTACTCATTTCCCTATTCTTGCCATTGCCACATAAGCAAAATAGATTGAAATATAAAAGAAATTCACTGGTTATGTTCGCCTCACTGCTATGGTTTGAAAGTTTGTGTCCCCCTAAAATGCACATATTAAAACCTAATCGCCAATGCAATAGTATTAGCAGGTGCAGTATTTGGGAGGTGATTAGGTCATGAGGAAAGAGCCTTCATGAATGAGATTCATGTTCTCATAAAAGAGGCTTCAGAGAGGTCCTGCGTCCCTCTTGCCATGTGAGGTTACAGAGAAAAGAGAGCCATCTATGACCCAGTTAGCAGTCCCTCACCAGACAGCAAACCTGCTGGGGCCTTAATATTGGACTTCACAGCCTCTATTACTACCAGAAATAAATTTCTGTTGTCTGTAAACTACTCAATTTATGGTATTTTGTTATAGCAGCCTGAACAGACTAAATCACTAATGGATCTAGGTTTTCTAGTAATATAAGGATCAAATAGGTCTTTTATGGATCTTAATAAGTGAACTCAAAGAGCAAAACAGATTTGTTCTGCTCTGCATTTACTGAACTGGAAAGTTACAACCTTTAGGCTTCATGTACCATTCTGAATACACTACTTAACACAGTATTTTTGGGTTGCTCTTCATGAAAGGCTGTTGTCTTTTAGGATTGTTCCCTCTCCAAAAAACAATTTACATCTCCTACTAAAAAAGAAATTAATATTAATCAGGGAATTAATCCAATCATTAATTTATGTAGTAGTATTCCTCATATACTCATCCAAAATCCAAATTGCAGATTGTTCTAATGCTGTGATACGTATTAATACCTTTTCCAGCAGGGTCCTGCCATCTGGGTTGGGAATTCTTTTAGTAGAGGACAAAGCCTTTTCACATTAACAGATGAAGCTCCAAAAAGAAAGACCCACAGGAAAAGCAATCCCTGACTTTCGTTTTCTGTCATTTGCCCAAATCTCCCTAGCTCAAAACCTCAACAGCATCTTCTACTCTCTCTCTTTTCACATCCAGACACCAAGTCCTGCCAGTTCCTTCTTTGGTGTATTTTTCATCGTCTTATTTGTTTTCCATTCCTTCTGCCAGCTTCTCACATTCAGGTCTTTATTGCTTCACACCTACCTCACTGAAATCACCTGCAAAGAGAACACATCTGCTTTTGTTATTAGTGGTCTCCACTGACTAAAACTATAGTTCCAGCTTTTTAACTTCGCATAAGTACTGCCATAGACAATCTCTAGCTCCTTTGTCTGTACTTACCACTACTCTGTGAACCTTCTGCTTTAGCTAAAATGTTCTAATTGGCATTTCTAACAGGATCTGCTACTTCATATTTAAATGGCACATTATGTGTCAAAACCACTTGGCAAAATCACAAACATTACATAAGTATGTTTCTTCCAGCTGAATGCTGCAGTACATTTTGCCTTGTACCACCCCCTGGCCACCTTGTTGCAACCCTTTAATGGTTAATGATTCTCTCTTCATTCTTATGCTGTCCTCCTTACTCTGCTCAAAACATTCTTCTTCTCATCTAGTTACCCCAGACCCCCATTCCTTGGGCTTTAGACCCATATTTTCCTCTGTCTTCCCAGACCCTTTCAGGTTAACACAGCACTTGGGAGGTTTTGAGTCTGTATCTTTCTAAAGGATCACCATTTGCATAATCAACCCAGTTATTTAATTGACATCCAGCCATCAGACAGAAATTTCATACTAGGCCCCCACTTGCCAGGAAGAAGGTATTAGGTTGTTTTCTGTCACCTCTTAAGGCCTTTCATACCACCTCCCATCAGTCCAGAGCTCAATCCTACATACTCTATACAGTTTTCTCTACCTACTCTTCCCTTCCCACTACCAGCCCACAGTGAGTTTTGTCCTCTGAATTCTTATAGAGCCAAACTACTGTGATTCATCCTGTTTATATGACACTTTGACCCTGCCATGAGTAGTTATTTGGCCTTAGTAGTGTATTCTTATAGGTTCAGAATGGTTGAAAACTTCAAGGTGACAACAGCATCCTGTATTAATTTATAGTTTTATATTTCAATATTATTAAGCAGTAGCTGATACATAATCACTGAAAATGGGTTAGTGGGGCTTCATAGTCACACTGGAAGTGACTGATAACCAATAATTCCCTCTCTTAGTTGAGGTGTTGACAGAGGTCACAAGAAGGCCTATAGAAAACAGAAAGCCATTGTCCCGGGAGGAAGAGATGCCAGAGGAGGGAGCAAGCGTCGACAACAGTAATATTCAAAATCCAAATGACAAATATGTCCAATTCAGCATTTTACTCAATGTCAGGGATAAATTATATAATTATGTTATATAAATATAACATTTTTCAAATGACAAACTTCAGATATTCCTTATTCCATCAATTCTTCTAATTTTACTTTTTTTTTTTTCTTTTTTGGAGATAGAGTCTCACTGTCACCCAAGCTAGAGTGCAATGGAGATAGAGTCTCACTCTGTCACCCAAGCTGGAGTGCCATGGCGTGATCATAGGTCACCATAACCCTGGACTCCTGGCCTCAAGCCATCTTCCTGCCTCCTCTAGGCCTCAAAAAGTGTTGGTTTACAGATGACAGCCACCTGATTTTATTTTTCACTATTGGGATCATATGTGTATGGACATACATCACCTGAACCAAGCTTCATGAGCTTCAGAGTGCTCTCTGCCCTGGCAATAATGACCCTGACCTTTGTTTACTCTTGGGGTTTACCCATGCTCACTTTGCCCTGCAGTCATCATTCTGACACCAGAAAGCAACAGAATGAATAAATATAACAATAGCAACAACAGGTGTTCCTGACCACTCTAGTAGGGAAAGAATAGAGCATGATAATTAATTTTAACATAGTAATGCACCTTATATACAAAAGCCTACTATGGAAGAAGACCCAGCCAGAAAATAAAATACCCCTCTACTTTTAATTGAGTGACAAACTCCAAAACAGTTGTTCCTTTTGAATGCAGGGGAGGTCATTTTCTTCCAGCTAAATGTTGCAGGAAAGACAGAGGAAGGATTTTAGCACCATCCACTGTTTTACAAAAGCAGGTTGGCCCTTGTTGTTTGCCCCAAAGACCACAGTTCCCCTCCATATATGTTCCGTTCTGTCCATGTTAATTAGACAGAAATTTATATGTTACCTGAAGGTGCCAGTCATGGAAAATGCACAGCTTTATGCCTAAATGATACGTGAATTTCTTTTTACAGAGACAGAATTTGTTAAAAAGAAATCACCCATCTAGAATAAGTTTTACTGTTGAAAACTACACTTATTTCTCTGTCAGATCCCTGACCTGTACAGAAAGGTCTCCTTTTAATAAATGTATTTTAATTTTAATTTTAAATTATGCAAATAAATACAAATAGATACAGATTTTGATTGAAATAAAGATGCATGTGTTACTGAAACCAGTTTATTGTAGCATTACCATTATTATTTTATTGTCACAAGGAAACGTGGAGGCCAATTTTGATGCATCAGTACTTTACCTTCGAACAAATATTTTAAAGAGAAAGAAAGCATCAGGCACTCTTTAGAGATATGCAGCTATTTTATTTCTCTAAATTCTCTATTGCCTTGACAATTGTGCTCCAGTTGGATATTCCTTCTCCATTCTTGTATAAATCTTCCAAAGCAGAAAAAGCAAATGTCCAAAAAATGACTGTCACACAATTCTGTAAAAGACACAAATAAATGGAAGTCTCCAAACTTTTAATGTAATACTTGCTGGCCAAGACATAATTTAGATGAGCAAATTTGGGGTTTGGATTATTTCAAATATGGATTTTGTTCTAAAAATTTAGTATAACATGCAGAAAAACTTGGTTTCTGATATAGCTCTACTGAGATTATGTGAGCAAAAACAAAACTGAATTTTCAAATGAGTAACAGTTGTACTGCAGAAATCTATCTTATCTTCTTCACTGCAGACCCTTCTCAGCATTATACATACATAGACAAACTATTCCCAACGTTCTAAAACTTTCCCTATTTAGCTGGGATATGATGTCTACTTCCAGTTTAGAATACAGAAAGAGACAGCAAAGGAAGGCTTTGTTTAGTCTAACAAACAATAAAATGGCTTTAAGTGACCGAGCTGTCCTTTCACCTTCGCAGTTATAAACAAGTGATCTTTTCACTGGCAATTTTTGCAATCTATAAATGTAACATGGTTCTCAAAACAGCAAATTAAAACATTCGAAAGGTACAGTTGAAGGGAAAGAGGAGTAGGGATCAATTACTTTGTGCAATTTCTGGAAAACAAAACCACTATTCATAAGAAAATTACAGGCTAGGTCAAACAATGACAAACCTCTAGATCTCCGTCGTGTAACTGGAAATTTACATCCAAACAGGGTAGCTAAATAAGTTCCCTTTCTGGGACAGCAAAGATTTTAAGCAGTTTCTGGGCAGCAGTGGCAAGGCTTAAAGAATAGCTGACGGAGAGAAAGCCTGGGGCGCTGCACAATTCAAAGGGCAAAAAAGTGGTTTCCGTAGACCGTTGGCACAGCAGAATGGTCATGCCAGGAAGCAAATACTCCTCCCATTAAAGATTCTTAGCCTCCCCAGGAAGGCCACCTCCTAACTAATCCTTTAGGGCCCTGCTATTTAAGCTATCCGCCTGCTGTCACAGGTAGTGCTAATCTATGGACTATTTGGGCATTCCACTGAAAGTGCTGAATCTCTGTTTGGAAAAAAAGTTCTGCTAACTTTGTGTTCTGGATGTACTGTGGAACAAATGCAGTGAGTTTTGGGACGCGCTAAACAGAATTATTCCCCGATTCAAAAAGGACAAGAGCGTGAATTAGGAGGAAAAAGTCTACATCGTAAGGATAAATTTGTCCTTTCAGGTTTCACTGGGGGAGCCAGCTGTAGCTTCCGCCACGCGTGCCCTGGGGAAACTTTCCTCTTTGCCGCCCCTCCACACCGCCCCTTAAAGCCTTCTTGGTCTCTCCAATCCCAAGAGTTTCGAAGGACCTTGCGCCGACAGCTAAGGAAAAAAAACCTAATGTGTCTACCCGCGCTTCAGGGCGCCCCAGAGCGTAGGCGGAGGATCCCAAACCCGCTAAGTCAGCAACCCCGCGCGCCTAGCGCGCTGCCACATCACAGATGGCTGGCGAGGCGCGCAGATCCCAGGCCTCTGAGCGTCCCCAGCGCGCAAACAGCGGCCAGCGGGCGCCTCCCGCAGTATGTAAGTGGCGATGCCAGGACCTGCAGACTAGCCAGCTACCTGTGCAAACAGCAGTCCGCTCTCTTCACTGTACGACTGTCAGTTTCTTTGGTGAGTGCTGACACCAAGGCAAGAACAGACAAAATGGTCTGCACACTCTCCTCCTCCTCGCTCTTCCCCACTGGCCCGGGCTGTACTTACAAGTCCACTCTAAGAGATACCTTGTAGCCGCTCGTTTTGATTCCAAGGAAACAAAGGAAGCAGGGGTTGTGCACTGCACAACAGTTCACCTCAAGACGGGAATCCCGGGGGCACCGCTGGCACAGAGAAAAGCAGACTCTTCCGCCTCTGCGGACCAGCAGATTAGGACGGTGCATCAGGACGGGCGAAGGCAGAGAAGGAAGCAATGAAAGGAAAGAAAGGATAAAAACAGGGAGAAAAAAGTGAATATTTCAAGGGCCAGAGGGCTAGAGAGATGGAGGAAATTCCCGAACCTGAAGTCCAAGTTCTAGGAGACGGGTGATCGGGTGGAGCCCCTAGTGGGCGCGGCGGCTGTGTGTACAGTTTATTAATTTTTTTTTTTTACTTTTTGGATTTTCTACCTTGAACAGCTAAGGATTAAACATCCATCGCAAAGATTTAGGGGACAGAGGAGAGAAGAGGCAATTGCTGAGATCAAAACTGATGTTAAGGGCAAAGTCTGGGCCAATGTCGCTTCTCACAAACTCTCTGAATTTCCTGGTCTCTCACGCCCCGTCGCTGGGTCTCCTTTGCACAAAGCGCCCTGCCCTGGTGCGGGAAATGGGGAGGCGACCAGGTCCGCAAGCCGCGGGCAGAGTAGCTGAGAAAGAGAAGTAGCAAGTTATCTTAGGTGTTGACTCCCTAGGGTTGGGTAAAGCATACTGAATGGGGCGGATCCTGTAGTCCCCCACTGGCCGGTTACTCCTCCATCATCATTGGCGGCAGAACTTACATTTAATGATCTTCTTAAACGCGTTTTGAAAGTCCTTGTTGAAGTATGCGTAAATGACGGGGTTAAGCAGAGAGTTGGAGTAGCCCAGCCAATTAATTATGGCACCCAACAGGGTGGGCATGTGGCAACTGCTCTCACAGAAAGGCAGAACAAGAGCCACGATGAAGAAGGGCAGCCAGCAGAGGATGAAAGTACCCATGATGATGCCCAGCGTCTTCACTGTCTTCCTCTCTCGGGCCAGGGCCATCTTGCGTTTCGCCTCGGCGTGGCGCTCATTTTTCCTCTCGAAAGAGGTGGGAGCATAGGGGGTAGAGCCAGCCTCGCTGGGCAGAGGCAAGTGCTCTTTGGAGTTGCCCACTCGGTGCACCTCGATCACCTCCAGGGCGGCGCCGTCGTCACCTTGCCTCACCGCGCCGTTGGCGCACAGAGCACCCTCTGCCTTGCTCTCCACGCTCAGCCTCCAATTCCTGCTCCCCGACTCTCCATTCACGCTCTTCTTGGGCTGCGGGACCGGAGATGCTCCACGGCGGGTGTCCGCTCCGGTCTTCTCCACCTTTTTCACTGTCTTGCGGATGCGGAAGCGCGCAGCTCGGAATATGCGCCCATAGAGAACCAGCATGAGCAGCAGCGGGATGTAGAAAGCGCCGAAGGTGGAGTAGATAGTGTAGCCGTGGTCCTTGCTAATGGTGCATGCGTCGGGGTCCGAGCGGTCTTCCGGGGTGCGCCAGCCCAGCATGGGCGGGATGGAGATGAGGAAGCCAATAAGCCAAGTGAGCGAGATGAGCGCAGCAGCGCGCCGGGGCGTCCTCTTGTTCACGTAGTCGATGGGGTCCGTGATGGCCCAGTACCTGTCCAGCGCGATGGCGCACAGGTGCAGGATGGATGAGGTACAGCACAGCACGTCGAGGGCGATGAACAGGTCGCAGGTGACCTGGCCCAGAGTCCACTTGTTTAGCACCTGATACAGCGCGGCCATGGGCAGCACCAACACCGACACCATGAGGTCGGTGACCGCCAAAGAGCCAATAAGATAATTGGCCACGTTCTGCAGGGAGCGCTCCAGGGCAATGGCAGCCACCACGCACGCATTGCCCAGCACCGCGCAGAAGATGAGCGTGCCCAGCAGCAGAGAGGTGATCACTTGGTAGCCGAAGGTCACGTCGGAGATACCAGTAGCGTTGCCACTGGTCTCAAAGGGACCCGGGGATGATGTGGTGTTGTTGCTCTGACCGGGGCTGAGCACATCCATGCCTGTGCGCCCCGCGGGGGAAGGCGGACCGAAGAAAAAGCAACGCGAAGAACCCCTTCTCCCCTTCCCCTGGGGTCTTCAGCCCCGTCTCCCAGGAAGTTTCGGAAGAAGGGAATGCAGGGACCCAAGCAGGAAGTTCTTACTGCTCCGGCGAAGGTATCTCCGAGGAGCAGCTTTCAGGCTCTCCCTGGGCTCCTGTAGTCCAGCGTGTTCAGAGGCTCCAGCTGGGAAACTGGAGTTGGCCCGAAAGCAGCTCCGGGATCTCTCGGCGGCGGAGAGGTGGCTGGAACGTCTGTCTGTCGCTGTCCATTTTACTTTGCCGCTTCCCAACTGGCCGCCGGAGCTGGAGTCTCCCCACGAGTAAACAGTCTCCAATCCCAGAAATATCTAGAGCCGAGAAGCCCCATCCTCCACGGTCACTGAGTGACCCTCCTCTCCCAGTTTCCTTCCTTTCCCTTCTCCCCCTCTCCTCCTCCCTCCTCCTCTCTCTTCAGCCTGTTTCTTCCCCCTTCTCCCCATTTGCCTTCCCTTTCAGTCTGCCTCTTCCTCCTCACTCCCCATTATTTATCCCCCTGTGAGTCGCTTCGAAAGCCAGGCTCCCTCCCTCCCACCCTAACCCTCCCCTCCTAACACTTCCCCAACCCCGAGGAGTGCCTCTTTTCTCTGGGTCCCCGCCCTCCTATACCTCTAACTCTGCGTCTTTGCATTCGAGTCCCTTTCTGTCAAAAGAGACTCAGAACTCACTTAACACACACCGGATCCCTGTCAGTCAGACCAAGGCTGTAACAAATAAACTCCGCCTCCAACCCAAACTGGGGAGGGGGTATTTAGAAGAGGCAATTCTAACTACTCATTGCCACATATTATCAGTCAAATTCTTAAATAGTGTCAGCAGCCCAGTGTCAGCATCTCTCTCAGCAACAGGAGATGAGAAAAGGAAGCACAGGGAACCTGAATGGGAAGGTGAACAGTCCTGGGTCAGTCTCTCAATTATTGCTAATCGACGGAAGAAGACAGCGTGTGTCTTCGTTTTTAAAAAGCTACCTCCGTTCTCGTGCCACTGCACTCCAGCCTGGGCGACAGAGAGAGACTCTGTCTCAAACAAACAAACAAACAAACAAAAGACTACCTCCGTTTATCATCTAACAGTCCAGCCTGACTCCCTCAGGAGTATATTGCCTGTGACTTTTTTTTTTTTAACCTTGGGGAACTGGGAGAGAACGAAATTATAAAGGACGTGACAAAGGACAAGGGACAAGGAGAGGTAAACAACTGCATCTCTAAATAAAGAACAAAACTTAATGTGATATGTATTCTAAACACACACACACACACACACACACACACACACACACACACACACTTTTCCATCACTACTACAGTTTCAGTTTCAGTGACACCATGGGAACATAGCTATGGGAACACAGCTTTGTGGCTAGTAAATTCAGAGATGGAAATATTTTGCATATGTGTTCTGAGTGAAGTCTGGCATTTTATATGGCTTTTTGCACTTCTTACCAGAGCCTGCAAACCTCTGGGGGAAACTTGGCGGAATCCCTTTTCTCCAGCCGCCTAGCCTCTCTTAAGCACAGAAACTGAGTTCAGCACCTGGGACAGCTCTAAGCAATGAGGGTTTATGTCGCCACCTTCCGGCAAATGGGCCACTTAGAAACCCTTGTCATGCAGAAATTAAGCAAGTATTGAGGAAATCCAACAACTTCTAGAAAGAGGAAGACGGTTATTAAAAGACAAGGTAGCACTGAGTTTTATCTTTTTCCTATTTTCTTAAAAAATTTATTTTAATGCCCTCTTTGCTTTGAACCTTATATATCAAGCCTATTACATGTTTTAGCTCCCTTTAAAGCCTGAAACATCTGTCATTCACAAGTTCTATCTGGGAATGCCATTGTAATAAAGCTAGACAAAAACCTTCACGTGTTGGTTTTGTGCTGCCATAATCTGAACTTTGGAACTGACATATTTACATAAATTTATCTTTTGTTCGAGAAAATAATAGTATTTCATTTTCCATTCCCAAATGTTAAATAATTGAAAATAAAGATCCTTACATCGGTTTGTTCTAAGCTGTTTCCTTTAACAAGAAAAACAAATTTAATCTCACTTGAGAATCAGGAAAGAATGGGACTTTTAAGCAACTACAGTAAACATACAATACAACATTTCACTTATACAACCTGATTACATACCTGAAGTGAAAGGAAAGTGCAGAATGCAATCTCAAAAGCAGTCGACTCTGGATAACATGCACAGATTCACTATAGATTGCAATAATTTTAATATTGTGTTCAAATTTGAGCTCTGAATTTCATAGCTCTGAATTCTCCAAGACCAAATACAAGAGCAATCACCAAAGCATCAAAAAAAAAAAAATCTAGTTGGGCCAATGCATTACAGTACAGGACAGTGTGTTTGGAGAAGGGTTTTGTTTTGTTTTGTTTTGTTTTAAATTTAGTGCTGGACACAGTTCCCACTCGATCATTTCAGCATGCCACAACAATGAGCCTGCCATTTGTGATGATTCATGGCAATGAAAAGAAAGAGATAAGTATACATGGTAACACTGTTACAGACTCTGAAAAAGTCTTTTTAAGATTTATGAAGGTATCTATTTCCATTTTCACTTCTAAAGTCTCTTCACAAATGCAGAACTATATTTACAGTAAAAATAGAGTTGGAGGTCCAAAAATTATAATGGGAAAACATTTAAAATCTGAAATTATAGTTGAGAATATAAACAAAGTAAAATAAAGGAAATTTAAAATTGAAGAAGCAAATATATGCATATCAAGAACATAATTAAGAATTGTGTCAGACTTAACACATGTAAATATGCAAATCATAAGTAAATCGATAAATATCTTCTTTAGAATTGTGCTTTCATCTGTTGGATCCCAAATAGTTTAATAACTGATAAATTTATTTTTTCTCATCAAGAAAGTTAAAATGCTGTAAAATCTGGAATTAATATTCCTGAGGTCTAGCATTTGTTATTCTGCTTTAATATGCTATGATGCAGCATTTTTAACAAAGTCTTTAAAATCCCAAGTAATTCAAGTTTTCCCTCAGAAGTAATACACATTATATATTAAATATTTTATTTCTTATAATTTAGAAGTTTTCAAAGGCACATTTATGAATACTAGGAAGGAAATAGAAGTATGGAAGTATGCAGCACTGACTATGATTCTATAGCCTGCAAGTGACTAATAGATATTTAACTTTTTAAAACTACTAATACTGTGATATATAATAAATGATATATGCAGAATGATATTGCATTTCTTCATTTCACTTAGCCAATTCTTCTATGTTTAACTCTTAAAGATACATAACACCAAATATTTCTGAAGTAAATGCTGCAAACCAAAGCTCCTGTATAAGGAGATAAGCTCTTATTCCTCAAGGCCTCTAAAGTTAACCTAAAGAAAAGCAAGCTTTATAACGGATATTATTGATGATATCATTTGAAAAGAAAAATTCTAGTCATTCTGCCTTTATTTCTTTTTGAATTTACTAGATGCAAGCATAAACTTGTCAGGTTATGAATTTGGGGTATGATACATCATCCATCATGTGAAATTTCTCTAAAATAGTTTAAAAGAGATAAATATTTTTAACATTTTCACAGGAAATTTGAAACACTCCCAGCATTTCAATGTAATTCCTTGACCAGGGACACAAAATAAAAAGATGTTTGTTTTGCTGTGAACCTTGAAGCCCTATCATTACTGAAGGTTGATGGTCAGAGTTTCCCAGTAGATTGATAGGTTTGTCCATTATCCCAAAATTATGGCTGATTTGTTTTTATTAATGAAGAAAGAGTCTGTGTAGTAAAGAGCTAAATATTTGTTTATGAGATTATAAAAGTTGTTTCTAAAAGCTCCTATTAAAGCTAGAATCAATTATTTTGTTAGGTTAAAATATTATTCTAAATTTACTCCTTCCCAATCCCCAAATACTAAAGCAGTAGGGCAATTGTATTTTTTTCAGAACTGTGAATTTTGATTGAAATTGACTAGGAGAAACAACTTGTAGAAAACTCTTCCTTAGATAATTTGGGAAATGTGGTCTTCTGATTATCAGTGAAAATATACAAGAAATGAAACCAAAATGCCAAGAAGACAAATTTTTCTTTAAAACAGCACAGTTTGTTTTTGTATGGTGTTTTCTT